>NC_063341.1:42351540-42419296 GCF_021869965.1 Rhincodon typus
GGAAGAACACAGCAAGCCAGGCAGCATCTGGAGGGAAGGAGCAGTCAGCGTTTCGGGTACAACCCTTCTTCAGGGCTGAAGAAGGATAATACCCAAAATGTTCAGTGCTGCTTTCCTCCAGATGCTGCTTGGCTTGCTGTGTTCTTCCAATCTCCTGTTTGTCCACCTTGGATTCCAGCAGCTGCAATTTTTTTTGTCTCTAACCTGGGTGCCCTAGTGTTTGTTTGTTAGTTGATGTTGCAGTAATTTGATAGGGGCTTTATTTATATATAAAAACAGAGCTGGGTTCTTCCCCAGTGAGGAGTTGACTTCTAAATAGGGAGGGGTCCAGAGGGGAAAGCTGGAAACTGATTATTGTGATTATTGTGAAACTGATTATTGATTTTTGAAGAAGGGTCTAGGCCTGAAACGTCAGCCTTCCTGCTCCTCTGATGCTGCTTGGCCTGCTGTGTTCATCCAGCTCTACACCTTGTTTCACCAAAAATCCACTCTGCTTTCCATGTTGAGTTTTCCCGATGGCTAGTTTGAATGGTGAGTTTGGCAAGATCACAACCCATGGCAAGTTGGATTGTTAACAAGTCATTTAACAAATAATGAAGAATGTCAAATGGAAACTGGCTGCTCCCTGACAAGAATCTCATTACCCTTGGGTAAAGCAGGGAAGTTGCAGTGAGATGTTGCCTACAGCGAGATGACTAACTCACCTGATTCTACCACTCATCTTGCCACAGTCCATGTCATTCAGAGTCTGGTGGAATTCTGCACTAACTTGTTTAACTCCTTTTGCTATTTGAAGAAGGGAAAGACAAATGTTTTTGTGGAGTTATTTAATGAAAAAACAGAGTGCATGAGAGCAATATTGCTGATGTAATGCGACTTACAAAAGGCATTCAATACAGTGACACCACAAGTGCCATGAGAAAAGTGTTATTTTCCCTGAAAGTGGCCACACAGGTAGCCAAGGTACCTGGCATGCTTGCCTTTATCGCCCGGGGCGTGAAGTACAAGAGTTGGCAAAACATGTTGCAGCTATATAAAACCCTTGTTAGGCCACATTTGGAGTATTGTGTGCAGTTTTGGTCATCACACTAACAGAAGGATGTGGAAGCATTGGAGAAAGTACAGAGAGAGAAGGTTCACCAAGATGTTGCCTGGTCTCCAGGGCATTGACTATGGGGAAAGGTTAAAAAGACTAGGATTGTTTTCACTGGAACAACGGCGGCCGAGAGGAGACCTGAAAGAGGTCTATAAAATTATGAGAGGCATAGATAGTGTGGATAGTCAGCGGCTCTTTCCCAGGATTGAAGTTTCAATTACAAGGGGGCACAGGTTCAAGGTCAGAGGGGGAAAGTTTAAAGGAGATGTGCGAGGGAAGTTTTTCACGCAGAGTGGTGGCAGCCTGGAAGGCACTACCAGAAGAGGTGGTGGAAGCGGGCACATTGAAGATATTTAAGAGGCACCTAGATGGGTACATGCATAGGCAGGGAATAGAGGGATACGGATCGAAAAATGGCAGGTTTGTTTTTAGATTAATTAGGGCATGATGGTCGGTACAGGCTTGGAGGGCCAAAGGACCTGTTCCTGTGCTGTACTTTTTCATTTGTTCAAAAGTTATAGCCCATGGAATAAAAAGGACAGTAGCAATGTGAATACAAAATTGGCTGAGTAACAGAAAACACAGCAATGGCTAACGGATATATGATAGACTGGAGCAAGGTGTGAACTGCACTTCCCCAGAGTTGGTGTTGGGATCCTTCCTTTTCCTTATTAATATAAATGATCTAGATCTTGAAATGCAGTTGACAATTTCAATGTTCAACATAGGCTTGCAGCTGTATGTCATAAAAAATACAAAAATGCCTCAAAAATGTTTCATTTTGAGATTGGCACACACTTCAACCTACTTTGGTGACTTTTTTTAAAATGAAGTGTCTTAGTTTATTGCTACTGACAGAATGAAGACTATAATCCATATAATCTCCATGGCACCGGAGACTTTTTAAGAATATGGGCATTGTTTCTGGAGGTATTTAGAGAAATTGTGCATTGTAAGAGTTAATGTCCTGAGCTTTGGTTGAAAGTGTGGGCTAGATTTTTCCAGGGGGGCAGAGGCTGTTAAACCGGAAAATTTGCATAACTGAGTGATGTGCTTATTGCCTCTGTGTGATTTTTCTTGACGACCCTCTCAGTGAGAAACCTGCTCATAGGAAAGAAGTGGAACATTAAGCTAGCCCATTATTGACCCAATTAAGTGGTCTATTTGATCTCATGCAATTTTTCCAAACACATACAGGGTCCACGCTGTGTTAGAACCTCGACCAAGCTGATGAGACAGCTGGATGCCAGTGACAGTCAAGTGACGGGAACTAAATATTTTTGTTAAAAGAGGAATAGATGAAGTAGAGCTAACAGACTTACCAGTGAACAAGTCAGATGCCTTATATTATGAACACTATGCAAGCAATGAAGAAGGGAAAGGAAGAGAAACTTACTTTTGCTAATCTTGAGCATTGTAACTTGAGGTTATTTCTGCATCTAAGGAGGTTTTGATTGTGGCTGTATCAGAAGAGTAAGCTTTCAACTTAACTCGGCAGTGGAACGAAACAGCTGTACAGGAATGTAGATGGCACTTTGGAGCAAAGGGATGTAGAGGTACTCACCCAGGGGAAGGAAGCAGGAGACAATACATATGGAATTGGCTAGGTCTCCAGAGGATCAGCTTCATGAGTATTTGGACCAACAGTGACCGCAATTCTTGCCTGTTTCTGCTGTAACCTTTCTAGGCAGTATCCAAAATGATGCCTAACAGTTGAGCCTGTTCCTGCACAAGTATAGATGCAGCAGTCTTCACTGGGTTTTCAAGGCTCCAAAATACACAAGTCATTGTTGAATAGCATTTGAGCAGATATAGAAGGGTTAAAAGAATTGCAAACCACGCAGTAGAGATAAAGAGATGAATCTCACAGTTTGCTGGCAAAGTGTAAATTGCATGGACTGGAGGAACACAGCAGGTCAGGCAGCATCAGAGGACCAAGAGAGTCGACGTTTTGGGTGGGGGTCCTAATGAAGGGTCCCGACCCAAAACATCAATTCTCCTGCTCCTCTGATGCTGCCTGACCTGTTGTGTTCCTCCAGCTCCATACAGTATTGACTTTGACTCCAGCATCAGCAGTTCTTGCTATCTCAAAGTGCAAATTGTGTTGAGTTTTCGGAGAACGATTTGCACTGAGGCCAAGCAAGTTTTTATAGAGTCATACAGCACAGAAACAGACAATTCGGTCCACCATGTTTATGCCAACCAACAAACATCAAACTACATTAATCCTATTTACCTGCACTTGGTCCGTAGCCTACTATCCCTGGCATTTTAAGTACCCATCCAGATGCTTCTTACATGTTGTGAAAGTGCTTGTCTTCATCACCCTGTCAGGCAGCTTGTTCCATACGTGCTGACAGCTTCAGGGATCTATGGACCTGTTCTTCAAAGTCTCTTTGTTCCTTAGTACTCATTAGGGACCTACTATTTATTGTGTATATTGCATCAGCTCGCACTTATTGGGATTGAAGTCCATCTGATGTTGCTCTGCCAAATCTACTAGCTTATCAATATCAGGCTGTATCTTGAGACCATCCTCCTTGCTATCAACACCAATTTTTGTGTCATCTGCAAACTTATTAATTATACCTTCTGCATTCATATTGTTAATGCAAATAACAAACAGCTAGGATGCCAGCTCCGAACCCTGTGATACACCATAGTCACAGGCTTCCAATTACAAATCATTCCTCCACCATCACCCTTTCCCTCCTATTTGTAAACCAATTTTGGATGCAGCTTTTCAACTGGTCTTGGATGCTATGAGCTCTTAACTTTTACGCCAGCCTACCAGTCAGAGGCCTTACTTAAGTCCACATAAACCAGGTCCGGCAGCATCTGCGAAGGCAAAAAACAGAGATAACGTTTCAGGTTCGGTGACCCTTCCTCAGAATTGATGGTGGCTGGGAAAATGTCAGATTATATGCAGAAAATAAGGAGGTGGGTGGGATAGGGAGTAAACGATAGGATAGAACCCAAAGAGAGAGAAAGACAGTTAGACTGACAAAGGAGTTGCTAACGATCAGACTAGGAGGGCGAATAGTTGTTACTGGAGACTGTTGGTGACTAACAACAGGGGGTATGTAATGGCAGGCTATGTGGTAACAAGGCCTGGTGTGTGGGGTAGGGGGCTGGGACATGGGAGAGGTTAGGCTCTAAAATTATTGAACGCAATATTCAGTCCGGAGGGCTGTAGGGTCCCCAAGCGGAAAATGTGGTGTTGTTCCTCCGGCTTGCGTTGGGCTTCGCTGAAACACTGTCTCTTCATGGGGGTACATGGAACATTCTTCGTTCCACTGCTATTCCGGCCCCCACCCACAACTCTTTCACCGATACATCAATGATATCACCGGTGCTGTTTCCGTCTCTCGTTTGGAATTGGAAAACTTCATCAATTTTGCCTCCAATTTCCAACCCTGCCCTCACTTTCACCTGGTCTATCCCTGACTCCTCCTTCCCTTCCTCGACATTTCTGTTTCTATTTCTGGGGATAGACTGGCCACTGACATCCACTACAAACCCACTGACTCCCACAGCTACCTGGACAACACATCCTCACACCCCACTTCCTGTAAAGACTCCATCCCATTCTCTCAGTTCCTCTGTCTCCGTCGCATATGTTCAGACGAGGCCAACTTCGACAATGGAACCTCCGAAATGTCCACCTTCTTCCTCAACCAAGGATTCCCCAGCTCTGTCGTCAACAGGGCCCTCAACCAGGTCCGACCCATCTCCCGCACTTCTGCTCTCACCCCTTCTCTTCCCTCCGACAACAGCGATAGGGATCCCCTTATCATTACCTACCATCCCACCAGCATCCACATCCAGAAGATCATCAGACACCATTTCTGCCAGCTCCAGCAAGATGCCACCACCAGACACATATTCCTCCTCCCCTCCCTTGTCCTCTTTCCGCAGGGACCATTCCATCCAGGACACTCTGGTCCATTCTTCTTTCACCCCCAATACCTCCCCACAGTCCCACGGCACCTTCCTCTGTAACCAGCGAAGGTGCAACACCTGCCCATGTACTTCCTCCCTCCCCAGTATCCAAGAACCCAAACATACCTTCCAGGTGAAGCACCACTTCACCTGCACTTCCCAGAATCCAGTCTACTGCATTCACTGCTCACAATGTGGTCTCCTCTACACTGGGGAAATGAAGTATAGATTTGGCGACCGCTTCACAGAACATCTACAATCTGCTCCAAAAAAAGACCCTGAACTACCTTTTGCCTGCCACTTTAACACACCACCCTGCTCCCTGGCCAACATCTCCGTCTCCGGCTTGCTGCAGTGTTCCAGCAAAACCCAATGCAAGCTGGAGGAACAACACCTCATTTTCCACTTGGGGACCCTACAGACTCAATACTGAGTTCAATAATTTTAAGCCCTAAACTCTCCCATGTCCCAGCCCCCTACCCCACACACCTTGTTACCACAACCTGCCATTACACACCCCCTGATGTTAGTCACCAACAGTCCCCATTAACAATTATTCACCCTCCCAGCCTGATCGTTAGCAACTCCTTTGTCTGTCCAACTGTCTTTCTCTCTCTTTGGGCTCTATTCTATTGTTTATTCTCTACTCCACCCACCTCCCTGCTTTCTGCATATAAAGTGACGTTTTCCCAACCACCTTCAGTTCTGAGGAAGGGTCACCGGACCCGAAACGTTAATTCGGTGTTTTGCCTTCACAGGTGCTGCCAGACTTGCTGAACTTTTCCAGCAACTTTGTTTTTGTTCCTGATTTACAGCATTCGCAGTTCTTTCGGTTTTTATTCTGTGTAAACCACATCAGCTGCACGACTCTCCTCAATACAGTCATCTTTCCAAGAAAAACACAATTAAATTAGTCAGATAAAATCTTCCTTGAACAAATCTGTGCTGACTATCACTGTTCAATTCCTAACTTTTAAAGTATTGATTAATCCTGTACTTCAACATTTGTTCCAATAATTTCCCCAACACTGACGTTACACTAACCAGACCATACTAACTGGACCCATTCCTGCTGCCCTTCTTGAACAAAGGAACCACAATAGCTGTCTTCTAGTCATCTGGCAGTTCACCTGTAGCCCGCTAGTATTACATACGTCCACAAAGGCCCCAGCAATCTCTTCCTTTGCCTCCCATAGCAGCCTAGGATACATCTCAACAGGCCTTGGGGATTTATGCACCTGTATGCCCACAAAAACATCTAATACATCCACCCTATTAATCTTATTGTGTTCTCAAATCTCACCATCACAAATAATATCCCCAGCTACAATGTCTTTCTCCTCTTTGGCTCAATGCACAGATCGCCTCTTTGGTCTCCAATAAATTCCTTTCTTTCCCCGGTATTTCCCTTACTCTTAAAATCCTTATAAAAACCCTGAAGGTTTCCTTGATCTCATCTGCCAAAAATATTTCAAGGCCCCTCCTTTTCCTCTTAATTTCTTTTTAAGCAACGTCCTCCACTCTCTATACTTTTGAAAGGCCTTCTGTTTTTAATATGTTGTACCTGACATATGCTTCCTTTTTTTTTTTCCTAATTTAACTCTCGATATCCTTTGACATTCAGAGTCCCTGGACTTCTGCCCTTGCTTTCACTCTTACAGGAATATGCTGACCCTAAATTCTCACTACACTCCTTTTAAAAGGCTCCCACTTTCCAAGTGTCTTATCATAGTTTACCAAACTTCCATATTAATTAGCATTTGAGCACTTGAGATGAGAATAATTTTTGCTCTATCTTTTCAGCGCTGGTCCTGCTGCGATTCACCAGAATTTAACATTCTTGCCTCTGGCACCGTATTTAAAAGACCGTCATGCACCCAAGCAAGCACTATCAAGCCAGAGATGCCCTGCACAGTTCCAGACGTTGGCCTAGAACATGGCAGTCAGGTAAAATCAGTGTCCCACTCTGCAGGCATGGTTCTGGAGCTCCTGCAGATGGGGTGACTCAGTGTAGTAACTTGCTTTTCTCAAAGGACGAACAGTAGAGGCCGCAATACCAGACCATGCCTGAATGCTCCAAGGTTGCCACCCAGGATGAAACAGCCACCTGGAAGAATGTCCTTCTCCACTCTGCCAATGTCAGAGCCACAAACTTGTCTGCGATATCTCACACCCACTCTATCTCTGCTATTGTACCAACCTCCCGCCAAGGCTCATGTTCTACTACTCCAGCCAATACCTTCAACGTCTTCCTATCCCTTCACCTTCACCCACCCAACCTGTGACACTACACACGCTGCACACCCTCTGCATGGCCTACTCACTCACTTGGGAAACCTCTCCAGCCATACCAATAGTAATAAATGTGGTACCCACTCTCATCAGTCTCTCTCTCTCTCTCATTTCAGGAGCAAATCAGCCCACAATTAGGCAGAAAGAGTCAGGACAGGTGGTGTGCTGCCAGTCATTTCAGTTCCTCACCTCTACTTGTGGAGGATCCTAACTCTGACCACCACAAGCAGGGCCTGGACTAGTACCAGAGGCTTCTCTTTACTTGCTGTGCCAGGAGCCCCTGAGCAAAAGCTACCCCTATTGACTGTACTGAGGCCTGCTGCCAACTACAGCAAGCTTCCTGGCTTTGTGTCTGCACTAAATGGCACAACAAGACAGTAGTAGTACAAGCCTGGTATCTCGGGTTAAAGGGTGTAAATTGCAAAAAGGCAATACAAGGCAGGGATGTCATGAGCATCCAGGTAGCTCAGAGTAAGTAAGCCCTAAGACAGCAAGCAAACAGCCTGGCAATGTGGCCTCATCCAGGCCATGAGCTGTGTATGGATCCCTGAGCCTCACTTGTTCTTGCTGCAGCATTACAATGATAGTTGCTAGTGCAGCCCGAGATACATGAGAACATAAGAACCAGGAGCAGGAGTAAGCCATCTGGCACTTTGAGCCTGCTCTGCCATTCGATAAGATCATGGCTGATCTTTTCATGGCCTCAGTTCCACTTACCCACCCTCTCACCATAACCCTCAATTCCTTTACTTTTCAAAAAATTATCTATCTTAGCTTTAAAAACACTCAATGATGAAGCCTCAGCTACGTCATTGGGCAAGGAATTCCACAGATTCACAACCCTTTGGGTGAAGAAGTTCCTCCTCAATTCAGTCCTGAATCTGGTCCCCCTAATTTTGAGGCTATGCCCTCTTGTTCTAGTTTCACCCGACAATAGAAACAACCTCCCTGCTTCTATCTTATCTTTTCCCTTCATAATTTTATATGCGTCTATAAGAATGCCCCCACCCCACCCATTCTTCTAAATTCCAATGAATATAATCCCAATCTATTCAGCCTCTCCTCATAAGCCAACCCTCTTAAGTCTGGAATCAACAAAGTGAATCTCCGCTGCACCCCCTCCAGTGCCAGTACGTCTTTTCTCAAGTAATAAGGCCAATCCTGCATGCTGTACATGTGGCCTCACCAGCACCCTATACAGCTGTAACATAACCTCCCTGCTTTTAAACTCAATCCCTCTAGCAATGAAGGACAAAATTCCATTTGCCTTCTTAATTACCTGTTGTACCTGCAAACCAACCTTCTGCAATTCATGCACAAGGAAACCCAGGTCCCTCTGCACAACAGCATGCTGCAATTTTTTTAACCATTCAAGTAATAGTCCCTTTTACTGCTATTCCTACCAAAATGAATGACTTCACATTTATCAACATTAAATTCCATCTGCCAGACCTTCATCCACTCACAAACTATCTACATCCCTCTACAAACTTTCAGAGTCCTCCGCACACTTTGCTCTACCATTCATCTTAGTGTCATCCACAAACTTTGACACACTATATATCAAATTACCTATGTAAATTATAAACAACTGCAGTCCTGGCACCAATCCCTGAGGCACACAACTAGTCACTGCTCATCAACCAGAAAAATACTCATTTATCCACACTCTTTGCTTCCTGTTAGTTAACCAATCCTTGATCCATGCCAATACGTTGCCTGTAACATCATGCACCTTTATCTTATGCAGCAGCCTTTTGTGCGGCACCTTGTCAAATGCCTTTTGGAAATCCAGATACACCACATCTACTGGGACCCACTGTCCACTGCACTCATAATGCCTTCACAGAATTTAAGCAAATTAGTCAAGCATGACTTGCGTTTCATGAACCCATGCTGCGTCCGCCCAATGGGACAATTTCTAACTATGGGTCTTTCCTTGATGATAGATTCAAGCACTTTCAAGTTCTGAGGAAGGGTCACCGGACCCGAAACGTTAACTCCGTTTTCTCCTCCACAGATGCTGCCAGACCTGCTGAGCTTTTCCAGCAACTTTGTTTTTGTTCCTGATTTACAGCATCCGCAGTTCTTTTGGTTTTTATCTACAATTCCCCATCTTTTGTCTACCTCCTTTTTTGAACAGTGGCGTCACATTGGCTGTTTTCAAATCTGCTGGAACTACCCCACAGTCCAGTGAATTTTAGAAAATTACCATGAGTGCGTTTGCTATTATTCCCGCCGTCTCGTTTAGTACCTTGGGATACATTCCATCAGGGCCAGGAGACTTGTCTACCTTTAGCTCTATTAGCTTCCTCAACACTACCTTAGTCCTATCTTCCTACCTTAGTCTCTTCGTCAATTACTGGCAAGTTATTTGTGTCCTCCACTGTGAAGACCAACACAAAATACCTGTTCAATGTCCTCATTTCCTGTTATTAATTCCCCCTTCTCATCCTCTAAAGGACCATTGCTTACCTTAACCACTCTTTTTCGTTTTATATATTTATAGAAACATTTGTTATCTGTCTTTATATTCTGAGCTAGTTTAGTCTCATAATCTATCTTTCTTTTCTTTATAGCCTTTATTGTGGCTTTCTGTTGACCTATGAAGTTTTCCCACTCTCTTCTAGTTTCCCACTGGTCTTTGCCACTTTGAATGCCTTATCTTTCAATCTGATAGCCTCCCTTATTTCCTTAGAGATCCATGGCTTTCCTTTTCACTGGTATATACTTTTGCTGAGCACTTTGAAAAATTGCTTTGAAAGTCCTCCACTGAGATCCATCATTGAAGTCCAGAAGCATCCTGTAAATGGATTGGACATGTACCATGAAGGCTCATAGAGGCTAGCACATGTGGGATATCAATGTTTGTGAATGTGCGGTGAGTGTGACCAGTACCCATGGAACATTCCAAAAATGAGTCCCTTTCCTTTTTCTTCATGTTTATCTCCACTACGTAGCTTTTCTTTTCTCCTACCCCAACACCTCACCACATCCTCTTCCCTACATGGAGACTGGATTCAAGAAGCAAAGCAAATGGGCTGAGTCTCACATCAGAACAAGTGCGGCCAAGTCCTGCGACAGAGCAGAGCGAACAGGCCGGGGCCTGCGGAGGCACCGGGCCAAGTCCAATGGCGCAGCAAACGGGCCGATTCCCAGAACAGCAGTGGAACAAGTCCTGGAATGGAGGTCAGCACATGGAAGCAGCATGGCCTCATGCTCTGGCTAGCGAGCGCATACTGGAACTTAATCATTCTGGACTTTTTCAACTGTTCCCATGTGAATCTACTTTTTTTTACTCTGTAACTACACGTAAAACTATCTGTACCTAGGTCCTCTGTACCTAAGATGGTGCCGAAAGATGACACTACAAAATTGCCACTGCACTCATTTGAGTGCACATGACAATAAAGACTATTCTATTCTATTCAGATGTTGGTGCTCAGTGTCCAATATGGAGGTCTTATGAAGGAAGCAGCGGGTTTCCACGTCAAGTTTCTTGGTGGCTAGATTAAATAACCAATTTGACAATTAATAATGTGCTTAACAAGCAATGATCATCAATTGAGAATCTCACCACATTTCTCAAGAAAAGCAAACAAGATGTAATGAGACAATATTGACATCAAGAATGTATCTCACCAAATTTATTTTGCCAGAGCTCTCATTCAGATCATGTTAAGATTCCACCCAATTCTCTGTGATGATACTCTGGCTATAACTGGCTAGATAAGAGAGAACCAGATGAGTGAAATCCATCCAACATCAACAGAGTCTAAGGCTGCAGGCAGGTCAAGAAGGAGAAGGATAGAAAGTTTACTTTTGTAACAGTTACATAGGTATGTATGTTTCATTTCTGATTTTGATAGGATGTCTTGATATTGTAAGCAAAAGCCTCATTGGAGTGATTCAAATATGGAGTTCTAGGAAAGACTGATGTGATTTGGGAGATGACAGCATGTTTTAAAGGCTTTGGACAGAAAATGGGGGTTAGGGTTGTGGGCAAGGTTGTTGACTTGCTCGCCGAGCTGTCGTCTTCTTGTTTGTCACCATGCTAGGTGACATAATCAGTGGAGCCTCCAATGAAGCGATGTTATTCTACTCCGCTTGGAACTTATACTGTCTGGTCCGTTATGGTGAGCAGTGTCATTTCTGGTTTTGATCTGTATGGGTTTGTATATGGGATCTAATTCTATATGTTTGTTGATTGTATTACGGGTGGAGAACCATGCCTCTGGGAATTCCCGTGCATGTCTATGTTTGGCTTGGGCTACTATGGTTACCTTGTCCCAGTTAAACTGATGGCCTTCATTGTCTGAGTGCACCAATATTAAAGAGAGTTCGTCGTGCCATTTTGCTGCTAGTTGATGTTCGTGTATTCTGATGGCTAGTTTCCTTCCTCTCTGTCCGATGTAATGTTTGTGGCAGTCGTTGCATGGTATTTTGTAAACCATATTGGTTCTGCATATTGCGAGAAAGGGGTCTTTAATCCTTGTGAGTGTTTGTCGTAGAGTGGCTGTGGGCTTGTGGGCTACAATGCTTCCTAGTAGTCTTAGGAGTCTTGTTGTCAGTTCTGATATGTTCTTGATGTACAGCAATGTGGCCAGTGTGTTAGGGTGTATTGTGACCTCCTGCTGTTGTCTGTTTAGTAGGCATCTGCAGATAAAGTTGCGGGGATATCAGTTTATAGCAAGGATTTTGTATAGGTGCTCTTCCTCTTTCCTGCGTAGTTCTGGAATGTTGTGGTGTGTCCTGGTCCATTTAGATAGTGTCCTAATGCAGCTTTGTTTGTGGATGTTGGGATGGTTGCTGTGGAAGTAGAGGATTTGATCAGTGTGGGTTGCTTTTCTGTATACTGAGTTTTTGAACTCCCCGTTGATCATATACCCAACTTTAACATCCATAAACAGTAGCTGATTGTTGTTTTCTTCTTCCCTTGTGAATTTAATCCCTGCAACTATGCTGTTGATGAGGTGGTGTGTCTCTTCTAATTTGTTGCGATTAATAATTACAAACGTGTCATCTACGTACCGGTACGTAGACGACACATTTGTCACTACTAAATGCAACCGGTGCATAGACAATGGTATGAGTGTGAAGATCTGAAATGGAAAAAGCTACATCTCATGCTTTCTATTTCTTCAGAGATCACTGATTCTTGCAGGATGTTTGGCCAGCAGCTGTATTATCTTATTTAAGATTAAGAAGACAGAGAATGAGAAAAAGGGAGAATAATGTCAACAGGACCCGAGGTACAAGACCCAGTGAATGCATCCATCGATCGATAGACAGTACATGAAGAGGAGAAGGAGGTCTTCAGCATGGTTGAAGAGTCTACTGAGAGAGGGTGTACCAAAAGACTTGCAGTTCCCTGCAGGTCAGTGTAAAGCAGTGTCAGAAGCAGCTTAGGATGGCTAGGGAAGCTGTCACCTACATCTGCCACCTCCTCAGGCAAATCTACATGATTAGGAAAGAGTGCTACACCTAAATACCACTATGTTCTTCAGGGAAGGTGATGGCCTAGTGGTATTATCACTGGACTGTTAACCCAGAGACCCACGTAATGTTCTGGGGACCCGGTTTCAAATACCACGGAATGTGAATTCAATAAAAATCTGGTATTAAGCATCTCCTGATGATCATGTCAAATGTTGGAAAAACCCATCTGGTTCACTAATGTCCTGTAGAGAAGGAGACTGCCATCGTTACCCGTCTGGTCTACATGTGGTTTTTAATGTCGTTAACCACATTAAAAACAGGTAACAATGGCAGTTTCATATCATTGAATCATAGAATCCCTACAGTGTGGAAACAGGCCCTTCGGCCCAACAAGTCCACACCAACCCTCAGAGCATCCCACCGAGACCCTTTTCTCACAGACATTAGTGAACCAGATGGGTTTTTCCAACAATTGATATGGTCATCAGGAGACTCTTAATACCAGATTTTTATTGAATTCACATTCCACTATCTGCCATGGAGGTATTCGAGACCGGGTCCCCAGAACATCACGTGGGTCTCTGGGTTAACAGTCCAGTGATAATACCAGGAACAAAAACAAAGTTGCTGGAAAAGCTCAACAGGTCTGGCGGCATCTGTGGAGGAGCCGGTGACCCTTCCTCAGTGATAATACCACTAGGCCATCGCCTTCCCTAACAAGCATAGTGGCATTTCAGTGCAGCACTCTTTCCCAATCATGTAGATTTGCCTGAGGAGGTGGCAGATATAGGTCACAGCTTCCCTAGCCATCCTAAGCTGCTTCTGACACTGCTTTACACTGACCTGCAGGGAACTGCAAGTCTTTTGGTACACCCTCTCTCAGTAGACTCTTCAACTATGCTGAAGACCTCCTTCTCCTCTTCAAGTACTGTTTATCAATCTATGGATGCATTCACTGGGTCTTGTACCTCAGGTCCTGTTGGCATAATTCTCCCTTTTTCTCATTCTCCATCTTCTTAATCTTAAATAAGATAATACAGCTGCTGGCCAAACATCCTGCAAGAAGCAGTGATCTCTGAAGAAATAGAAAGCATGAGATGTAGCTTTTTCCATTTGAGATCTTCATACTGTCAATCCACCCTTTGGGGCCTTACCAAAGTGCTCATGTCTAGGTGATAGTCTTATCTACTGCCACCTACGCATGGTGAGGAATATTCCTTCATAACTGATTTTTCCCTGCCATGATGCTGCCATGAGCATGATCTTTGCAGCACTGACACTTACGCTGCTTTCCAAGCATGTGCCAATTAGCACATTTCCTACTTTTGGTACATAAGCATGTGCGAGCTTGAGGACTATGTATTTAACATGCAGAACCTAGTTATACATTACTGCATACAGCTTTCCATCTAGTCTATTTTACGTCAACAACAAATTTCATCCTCCCATGTTCTCTCGGGCTGCAACTTAAAATCAGATGACCTTAATCCCAAACAATAAAATGTTTTGTAGCAAGTAGTTAGAATTTCCAGTTTGAAAATAGGGTATGCAGTTTTATTTATAACAAGCAAACAAAAACGTCTTGTTTATAAATCCCAAGTTTAAAAAATGCATACAACCTTTGGTAATTTTATTATCTATTTAAAGATGAAAACCCTTCAAAGATTAAACACAATTAGAAAAAGGTCATGACATGGCTGGACCATCTAACAAAAAATTCATTGAAAATAAAAATGAGCCTCTAAATATCAAGCAGTAACCTCCAAAAATCAAAAAGGAGACTTTGACAAAATCACAGTGAGCGCTCGGAAAAAAATATTTTGACTTCTGCTATATGCGTAGGTAATGCCTGCTGCAAGCTGTGCCCCTCTGCTGTTCTCTCATCCCTGCTATTCAACTACAGGTTTATCAACAGTAGGCTACTGCTAGTCCACTCTCTGCTGACCAACTGCAGTTTTTTTTGAAAAAGAGACTGCTACTATTGCTGTTCATTTCGCACCTCAGACAAGGTCGAATCCAAGGCAGATCATGTGTCAGACATCCTGATGCGATTCAGAAAACCTTCAAAATATAGATAGTGAGCTCCAAGCCAAGTGTACTACAAACGTTTATGACAATTAAGTTAGAAAGCAGCTGTGTATAATGAGTATTTATACTGCAAATACTACAGTATTTGCATTTCTAAACTGCCCTCTCAATTACTGTTGCATCTTTGCTTTGTTTCAAAGAAGCCCAGAAAACCAATATACACAACATAAATATGACCTCAGCTTTGCTGAAATATCTCTTTGATTCAGTAATTGCCAGTAAATTAATAAGGAATTCTTGGGCCATGCATGTAATTGGTTAAACACATTGTCACAAGTTGGCAAAAATAAAGACTCAGGACTCAGTTGCAAAATGGTATTTTTGGAATTTAACAAGCTACCAAAAATAAAGTGCAGGTAGTCTCCAATACCGTCTTTAGCCAGTACAACCTTTCTTTCAGGGCACTTACCTGGTGGATCATATGGGGGCAACTGGGCAGAACTGGCTGACAAGTCTATTGTTATTTTCTTTTCTATTAGTCAACTAGATTGGCTCAGGTTCACACGTTACTACCAAAACTGATATTTTATTGTGAACATTAACACGAGAACTAGCTTCAGACTTTGTTTAAAGCAGGATATTTTTAAAAACATCCCTTGATTTAAATTAATGTTTTTCAATTGGTCTAACATGAGAGTTAATTTTCCATTCCAACAGGGAAACCTATTAAACACAACATTGCCTGACCCAAAAGCTGAATATAAAAATGATACAAACATGTTCTTGATTTGCAAGAATTATTTCTCAGAATTTTGGACTTACCGCTTTCAAAGCAGGCATCAAATATTAAATGTCCCTTCTTAGGATGTCCAGTGTAACCAGTGGGAATGACGAGAAACTTACTGACATTCCCAACTACCGTATCTTCACCCCCATTTTCACTACCTGCAGAGGACAAATTAATTCAGTTAAGCTTCAAAATATTTATTTAATTCTTTTCTGGTGCTGAAAAAAAATTGGCATGCTGTTAAAACTCTCAGTTTCCACTCATTAGGACAGAAAAAAGAATACAAATCTCAAAAGGTAGGAGGGTGCTCACTGGTTCGTGAATGGATTCTGATTGGTAGAAGCATTGAAGAATGCACCAGGGAACAGCTGACATCAAGCTTTTGTTTAAATTCAAACTAACAAAGTCAACTCTGACTGTTCATAGTATTGGCATGGGGAACATACCTGGGAATGACTGTGTCTCACCAAGTCTTTGTGCTGTTGATTCAGGGGGAAAACATATCCATATGTTCCTTCCATTTGCAAGAGACAGGACCCTGCACATGAAGAGATGGTGAGCCTCCTCAGGAAGTGGTGGATGAGGGCACAGTAACAACATTTAAAAGATACTTTGGTAAGTACATCAAGAGCAAAGGTTTGGAGGGATATGGGCCAGGAGCAGGCAGGTGGGACTAGTTTAGTTCGGGATTATGTTCGGCATGGACTGGTTGGACCAAAGGGTCTGTTTTCATGCTGTATGACTCTATGTGGCTCTAGCACACGTAAACGAGCCTGTCTGATTATCTTAAATTGGTTTCTAGTCTTATGCTTAGCACAATTGGGATGTTTAGCAAGTAATGTCCAATCACAGCTAATGCAGAACACTATATTCTGAACTTTGCAAGCAATTTTATATAATTCCTGACTCTGGAAATTTCCAGTTTTGGAATGGAATATTGTCAACCCAATTTAATTATTTAAGAAGGGAAAGGAGGGTGAAAACAGGTAACTGCACAACCATTAGTTCAACACCAATCATGCAAAAACTTTGAGAATCTTTCAAAGGCAGAACTCTGGATTCTCACAGTGGGGGCCAGAAACAGAAATTGGGACAGCTTATGGGTCTTGAACTCGCTCCTGGGAAAACAGAAATGAATCTGGAGTTCCACAGGAGCAACTCTTTTTTTTTCTTTTACCCAAAGGGGGCTCAGCACTAATGCTTATATTTTCCCCAAATTATCTGTGGCTGTGTGTATGTATAGTGACACAGTAAAAAGACATCATTGTGCACAACTTTATTCTATATTTTCCACCACCAGGAAAACATCCATGTGGCTAATGAAACATTAGGGGCCACTCTTTATTGTGGTGGAAACAGGTTTGGCAGCCAATCAGCAGCTAACGGAGCTACTGGTTGCCTGAACTGAAATTGGCTATTGAAGACTCAGCAAACTCTGAACTGCATTTTCCATTTCAGGATAGCTGAAGAACTGGAAATCAGGTCTCGGTAGCCCCTCTTTTGTACATCGAACTGGGAGTAGTAAGGAAAAGGAAGGAAAGCAGACTTTACTTCTGGAGTATGTAAGGAGTCCCACAACACAGATCTGGATAGAAATCACTGCCATTGTGAGTGGAAGAGGAATCATGAAAAAAGACACTGAATCTATAGAAAAGATCAATGACCTCATAAGCTCTAACAAATAGTGTGTTACTCCCAAACATCAGGATAGGCATCTGAGTATTTACCCTCCAAAAAATAAACACACACCAGCTGAGGAAATTCAAACCACATTTTGCTCATGAACATGGGAAGGGTGTGTGCCAAGCCACTCACTGACATATCAGAATAGTGAAGGGGCAATAGTGCTGCTATGGACTTGGCATTACTGAAACATGTATGCTTTAATGAATTGGAGTTGCTGCCAATGGCAATAGAAGATCCCCATACCATGTTTTCTTTGATCCTTGCAAGAGAAGTGGACACAGAATATCCATCAGAGCGTCCAAAAGAAAGTTTCTTTAATGCTCCTTATCTGGAGCATTGCAGGAACAAATTAATGCTAATGCAAATATTAAAAACTAATCCTCTTGTTAAGAAAGTAGTTGAAATGACTGATGAATACTGATCATTATCTTATGACAGCTGTAATTTAAATTGGGAGACAGTTGAATCCTAACTGTATAGGGTTAGATCAGCCTCTTCAGAAATACTTAGTGTTACACACTGCAGCTCAGGAAAGCTAAAATAGCCTTGGAAAATGTTCAGTACCAATTCATCATAATATTAAACTATTGATGTTGTTCCATAAACAGAGCTTGTTTTCTCTGAGTTTAGAAGGTTGAGAGAATATTTCTTGATTAATAGTTTAAAACAATTTTGAAAATGGTAACTGCAGTTATTTGGTTATTTCCTCAGGTGCCCTTTAAATCTAGATCAGAGGGCACAACCTTAAAAAAAAAAGGCATCTAGGAGCAAAATCAAATTGCACTTTCCACAGAAAGGATATCTGGAATATTTCCACCAAAAAAGTTATGGATAATGGATCAAAGGAAATTAGCAGAATTTTGTTTAAAACAAGGCAGAGATATGTAGATCAAAAGACAGGTAAATGAAAATTAGATCAACCATGATCTAATAGAATGGTGAAACGGATATTAGGAACTCAATGGTGCAATTTTATTCCTATTATCCACAACTAGATTTTTTTTGAAAAACATTGTACACTAAATACACTGCAGGTTTATACATTTCAAACTTGCAGGTGAAATTTGTTGTTTCACACTATTAATGCAAGAGATGGAACAATTAAAGTTTTTCCCACTTTTTTGTTTACACCAGGATATGACCTGCTACTTCCTACCATTGCAAAATTATAAAATGTTTCGTATCATACACTTTCCTGTTACCATGGTAATTAAGCCTCAGATCCAACAAGACTGTTTCAGTAGAAAACATCTTTTCTTCTCACTCAAAGTATCACAAACCAAGCTCAATTGTTGTGAACGCCACCCCATAATTTTGAAACATATTGGCAAGGTAGTTCAGATAAGCCATAGAAAACAGAAGAAAATAAATAGCATGGAAGCACAAGAGATGTTCCCTGAAGTTTAATGTTAAGATGTGCTGAGATTTTCTGTTGTTGATTCCATTTTAAAGTTTACAATAATTTTTTTCCCCATGAGAAATCCATTGGAAGTTGTCAGATCGTTGTTAATAATATTGTAATTCCAACCAACCCTAATTTAAATATGATAATCTCAGTTTAATACTCTTGAGTAACTAAGCGCCATTTTAAATTGCATAAGTATCAGAGCCATTCATACAATTTATAAACCTTACCCTGTAAATGAAGGCTGAGACTTCAGGATTTGGGAACATCAGTAGGCTATTTAGCCCTTTGAACATCAAAGGGAGGTAACATCATCACATGCTACCAGGCACTTGAATTCCAAACATGATCAATGATCTTCATTCAAAAGATTTGAACTGGGGCTCTGCTCCCCACCAAATATATACAAATTTTATTAACAATACCATTTTTGCAGGGTGAAACCAGGAACATCCTGTAAAGACCACATTATTTTAGTTTATTTTGAATTGTGGACCAAAATGGGAAAAGGACTGTTTTTAAAGCAAGGAATGTGAAAGAAGATGTTGAACTTTTAAATACAATTTAGCTACTGAAACTTGTTGCGAGTTGTATTTATGCTGTGCTTTGTTTCAGCAGTGGGAAAAGATGTTTGAGATGCAACAACACCATGCACATGTGTTCAGGGGCTAAACATTATCAGCATGACAACTCTGATCATCTCCTAGGCAGGTGGACATCTTGTGCATGACCAATATAGAGGCAAAAGGCCAACAGACCACAGGAAGACAGCATCTCTCCTTCCTCATAGGAAAGTAAAAGAACTGAAAGTTGCTAGCTATTCTGTCCCACCATTTGCTATAAATTGTGACCTCTAACCAATGACTGAGACCGAACAATTAGAGTGTCAACGGACCTGCATCTTCAGTAAATAACAGGAAGGACTTGGAAATAAGACGACCGAAGATTAAAAGTTTTGGAAGGACAAAAAGAACCATATCAACGAATCCTGTGGACTGTTGATATTGAATGTGCTCCACTAATGTTTATTTCTCCACCCATAATATCTATGTTTGTTTATCTGTGACTGCCTGCATGTGTGTGTAGGGGTTTAAGCAGAGTTGGTGTTTACATTAGTAGAGTTAAGTTAATTGATATTGGTTTGCCAATGGTTAGAACTGATTTATAATAAATAATCTTTACATACAGAAACCTGGTCAATGTTTTCTGTTAACCCAAGTTCACCAGTTAGGAAAATTGGGAGCTTTCAGTAATTAAATTATATCTTTAGCATTGTGACAATTTAGGGGATTGGCGAAACTCAAGCATCAGTGTATTTTCCTAGTGGATCGTGACCAGCATTCCCACTAATTTTTTTTTCTTCTGCACAGACCTCAAAGATCCATGCGCAGGCATTGGCTTCTGGGGCTGCATGTCAAAGCTGTAAATGGCATTAGCATACCAAAAATACGCAGACTCTTAGAGCAGGAATGTTGATCATGACAGAGGCCCAAACATTCTAAATTTTCCATAGCAATGTCTGAAAAAATTAGACATTACAGCATGTCCCTTTAAGCAGAGGTTGTGTGCATAGTGCATCTATGTCAACTGATTTCATAGGACACTAATGAATAAGGCATAAAGAGTTTATCAAAAACACAAACTAAAATATGCATTATAGTTTTGACTCACACCTTGGGTTATGCTGCTCCACAAATAAGTGGCTGGACTGTCAAGTCAACATTTAATTTTCATTCCTAGTTTTTTTTTGCAAGCAATGTAGATAAATGATAGTGTAGACAGTGATAAATGAAAATATTTGAGAGATTAATCGTGAAAGAATTATAAGCCAAATCCACGGCAAACTTACAGCTAAGTCCAAGTTGTGTCAAATTTTTTGGACGATTTTTCACCACAAGGCATAGTGACACATCTCAACATATCTTACCAAACTCTCCTCATTAACTGCCTACCTGTCCTCATGGTTTCTGTCAAGTCCTATGTCCACTTCATCCTGCCACATGCCATTCCCGGATCAAATCACGACTTAGCAGATATACCAGAATTCACCAGCATTCCTGTGCCTGTGCCATCATTGAAAGCTCATTTATACACCAGTACAAGCATTGTGGGTCTGAAGCTGCCCTGCACGGTTGTTAAAATTTGCCCCAGGCCCAGCAGATGAGGGAGACGAGCACCCCTCTTTCCTTCTGGATTCCTGGAGTTCCTGCTGAACATGTTAGTGCAAAGGCAACGGTCAAAAGAACAGCAAAAGAAGAAGAGTCCAGAGACGCAGCCTGGTATAGTCCACAAGCTGGGTACATATCCCCCCGAGTCCTTGCAGCAGCATTACTCATCCAGTGCACATCAAAATGAGCAATGAGGTGCAGAAGACTTCTGTAAATGGATTAAAGATGCACCACAACAATTCTTAGAGGCTGGTACACATGAGATGCCATTAGCTGTGGGCACCTAGGGGAAGCAAAGTAGTTAGCACTGCTGCCACACACCGCCAGGGACCCAGATTCAAATCCACCCTTCGGCAACTGTCTGTGAGGAGTTTCCACAATCTTCCCGTGTCTGCATGAGTTTCCGCGATGTGCTCTGGTTTCCTCCCACAGTCCAAAGATATGCAAGTTAGATGGATTGGCCATGCTAGATTGCTCACAGTGTTCAGGGACATATAGGTTAAGTGTATTAGCCATGGGGTTACAGGGCAAGGGTAGGGGGATGAGTCTGAGCGGGATGCTCTTCCGAAGGTCAGTGTGGACTTGTTGAGCTGAATGGCTTGTTTCCACACTGTAGGGATTCAATGGAGTTGCACACAACACCAAGATGGGCCTTGTCCCACTTGGAGCTCAATCATGCCACACATTGCTATGCCCCACGTTACTCTGACCCCTATAGGGTTCTACCCGTAATTCTCAGCTTTTGATTTCCGGGAACAATAGCTACCATGTTATATAAATGCATGCCATAGTAATGAATGATGAATAACAAGATTGGCGATATCATATCGCAATGTTAATTACTAATAAACAAAATGTTTTCCAAAGGCATTTTTTGCCATATTTCTGTACCTGCTTTCTTTGTTTCAATTTTTCAGATACATTTAGAGGTGTAAAACCAACAAATTCTATGACATCCTAACACACATGTTATCTGTCCTGTTATGACACTCAGAGCACGTATGCTCAGCAGTATACTGTTTAAAGTTCTGTCCTTCATTCTCCACTCCAAATCCCCCAGTCCTGAAATCTACTATTCAGAAACACCAATTGGTCAGAAATGTGTTGAGTAGACCCAAGCAAATAAAACTTGCTACCTCCCAATTCAGATCAGATCCAGCCTTTCCATCCTGTCACGGCTACAATAAGTTAATACTTTCAGCACTCAGACTCAGATGGTTGCCACCTTGCTTATCAATAAATGTGGTGACATCACTTCAGCCATTCTCATAACCAGCAAGGTGGTCAGCAGCAGAGAAGGATCCATTCAATTTTCCAGCCTGCATATATTTGAGTGTCAAACAGGAGTCAGGTCACTTGGCCAGCTATATCTAGCATCTCCTTGAACAAAGCACCCCAATCTCCATGTCCTCCTTGTACTAATGCTTTCACATCCAGTTGCAACACCATCACCTTCTCAACAGCTGTCTTCACTAAAACATCCAGCTCAGAAAATACTAAGTAGGATTAGACCTATGCTGTGCTTGTCTCTAAAGTAGGGAGGACAAATACACTCAGAACAATGGCTTGCAAAACTCTCCACAGCAGGCACTTCCAGCTCTTGGAGGACAACAGCTGCCATTCCCATTTCATCAGTTAATCATTCAGACAATTCCACACTGATCAAACTGCACAAACTGTTTCGTAATAGGCCTTGCAAAATGTTCACTTACCAACATTGCAAAAACTAACTTAAGGTGATCATCAGGTCACCAAGCTTGGTAACATCTGGGCAGATAGACTGGAAAATAATACAGACTCAGGGTATCCAGAATCTTTCAAATGCACAACTCCAGAAAGCCAAATAACTGATTGTGACATCACTGCCTTTAAGTAACTCTAGTGAAACTGCTATCATCCGAATTACCCGTTATTCTTATTAGCATTGCCAGTAATTTAAGCCTTGCCCAACTTGAACGACCTACTTCTCTGTTGTCATCAGCATGATTTTATTATAGTATTTTAGGAGTGGAAACACATAAGACACAATATTTGGAGAAGTAAAACAATTATAGTCAGAGTCACATAGCATGGAAATGGGCCCTTTAGTCCAATTCATCCAGACCAACCGTGCATACCAATCTGACTAATCACATTTGTCAGCATTTGGCCCATATCCATCTAAACCCTTGCTATTCATATACCCATCTAGATGCCTTTTAAATATTGTAATTATACCTGTCTCCACCATCTCCCCAGGCAGCTTGTTCTACATAAGTACAAACCTCTCCGTGTACATGATACCCCTCAGGACCTTTTTAAATCTTTTCCCTCTCACCTTAAACCCTACATCCTCTACTTTTGGACACTTTAACGCTCCAAAAAAGATCTTGGCTATTCACTCTACCCATGCCATTCATGATACTATACACCTCTAGAAGGTTGCCTCTCAGTTTCCAATGATCGAGGGAAGAAAAGCTCCAATCTATTCAGCCTCTCCGTATAGCTCAAACCCTCCATACCCAGCAATATTCTTGTATATCTTTCCTGCACCCTCTCAAGTTTAACAACATCATTCCACAGAAGAATCATAGATCATACATCATAGAATCCCTAGTGTGGAAACAGGCCCTTCTGCCCAGCAAGTCCACACCGACCCTCACAGCATCCCACCCAGACACATTCCCCTATAACCCACCTAATCTACACATCCCTAAACACTACGGGCAATTTAGCTTGGCCAATCCACCTAGCTTGCACATCTTTGCACTGTGGGAAGAAACCGGAGCACCCGGAGGAAACACACACAGACACGGGGAGAATGTACAAACTCCACACAGACAGTCGCCAGACGGTGGAATTGAACCCGGGTCCCTGGTGCTGTGAGGCAGCAGTGCTAACCACTGAGCCATGGTGCTGCCCTGAAAACAATCAGAAACGTATGCTGTATTCCAAAAATAGCCTCACCAATGTCTTTCAAAGCCACAACATAATATTGAACATAGGAGTTAGGAGGTTAAGACCAATAAAGGCAAACATGCCAAATGCCTTCTTCACCACCCTGCTTACCTTTAACTCCACTTTCAACAAACTACGCACTTGCACCCATAGATCTCTTTGTTCAGTAACACTCCCCAAGGCCCTACCATTAACAGTATAGGTCCTGCCCTGCTTTGCCTTGTCAAAATGTAACGCTTCACATTTATCCAAATTAAACTCTATCTGCCTCTTCTCAGCCTATTGGCCCATATGATCTCCAAATCAATCTTGTTCATTGTCTACTACACCGCCTACTTTGGTGTCATTTGCAAACTTAATAACCATACCTCCTATATTCACATCCAAATCATTTACATAAAATGGTGAACCAGCACTGATCCTTGTGGCACACCACTGGTCACAAGCCTCCAGTCAAAAAAAAACAAACAAACAAACAAACAAACAATCTCCACCACCACCCTCTGTTTCCTACCTTCTAGCCAATTCTGTATCCAATTGGCCAGCTCTCCTGGATCCCATGTGATCTAAACTTACTAACTAGTCTACCATGCAGTACCTTGTCGAACGCTTTGCTGAAGTCCACATAGATAATGTCTCCGCTCCGCCTACAGTAACCTTCTTTGTCACATCTTCAAAAAACTCAATCAAGTTTGCGAGACATGACTTCCCACACACAAAGCCATTTTGACTATTCCTAACCATTCCTTCCCTTTCCAAATGCTTGTAAATCCTGTCCCTCAGAATCCCTCCAGTAACTTACCCACGACTGACATAAGTCTCACTGGTCTATAGTTCCCTGGCTTTTCCTCCCAGCCGTTCTCAAATAATGGCACCACATTAGACAACCTCCAGCCTTCCAGCACCTCACCTGTGGCTATCGATGATACAAATATCTCAGCAAGGATCCCAGAAATCTCCTTCCTAGCTTCCCACAAAGTTCTGGGAAAACTTCTTCAGGTCCTGGGAATTTATCAACCTTTGTGTGTTTTAAGATCTCCTGCACCTCATCTTCTGTAATATGAACTCTTTTCAAGACATCACTATTTACTTTCTCCAAGTTCCCCAGCTTCAATTCTTGGTGCATTTCACTGTTTTGTGTTTCAGGTATATATTTATACCTACCATATTTTCTGCTTTACACACTTCTGGTTTAACATACCAGAAAAGATCTGGTCCTGAGTATTCTAGACTGCAAAGGTTATAGTGAATGGAATTACTTTTAATCTGCTAACACAGTTAAGAAAAGACTATGAAATGATGGTATCACTTATCTGTTTAACTTCCATCAACTATTAGTGGCCCATCAATTGTTGCTAGCCAATGCCACGTCTATCTGCCCTACCAACATACAAGCAGGTTCTGGCAAAACTATAAATGGGATATTTTCTCTTTCTGAGCTCATGTACTCCAAATTCCATGCAAACAATACACATCATAATCACCAAATACAGGTTTCAGGTCAACTTGAACCTTTGAAGGAACCAAAATCATATCATAACAGAAAATACTAACAACTAATTTGAAGCAGAACTTGGTGACATGCAATCTGGATTTATACTTGGAGCAGAAACAAATCAGGCAACATTTAACACAAAAATAATCTTCAATTAATACGAGAGGTGAAAACAACTTTGATATCTCCTTCACAAACTATTAAAAAGTTTTCAATCATGTTTATTGCCAGAAAATAATAAACGTGTAGCCGGGATGTGACATTGATAGTAAATACGAGATTTATCCCAAACTTATATTGGGACCAATTAGTGAATATCAGACAAGAAGATATGTTTCAAATGTAAAGTGGATTAGAACAAGGTAATACATGGTGAATGGTAGGACCTTAGGAAGCACTGAGGATTACAGGGACCTTGGTGTTCATGTCCAACAGTCCTTTAAAGGTATTGGGACGGGTAGATAAAGTAATAATGACGAGGTTTGTTGAGGTGTACAATAAGGAGGTAATGTTGAAACTATATAAAATAAAATGTTGGCTAGGTCACAGCTAGAGTATTATTTGAATTCCAGAACTGTAAACAATAGGAGGGGATGTAATGCTATGGAGAGGGTACAGAGGAGATTTACCAGGATGATGCCTAGGCTGAACAGTTTCATTTAAGAAGAGAGATCAGATTGTCAGAGATTGCTTTCCTTGGTGCACAGGAGATTGAAGGGGAACATGATTGAGATGTGTAAAATGAGGGGCATAAACAGGGTATGTCAGAATACATTTTTACTGACAACGGGCACAAATTCAAGTTAAGAACAGGTAGCTTAGAGGGGATGTGAGGAATTTTTTTTTCACGCAGAGGGTGGTAGGAATCCAGAATTCACTGCCTGCAAGGATGGCGGAGTCAGAAACCCTCATAATATTGAAGTAGTATTTAGGTGTGTACTTGTGATGCCAAGGTATACAAGGTTATGAATTAAATGCTACGAAATGGGATTAGAATAGTTAGAAGGTTATTTTTGACCAGTGCAGACTCAATGAGTCAAAGTGCCTTTTTTTCCCCACACTGTAGGCCTCTATGGCTCTAAGACCAGGCTGAATACTTTTGGCAACAGTATACAATCTGTACACAACAAATATTCAGAAAATTGAATGCATTTCCAGGGACAAAAATTGGAGGCAAGAACATGAAATTTCCAATACGCTGAGGATACAATTCCACTTGCAGAATCAGACGTGGCCCTTTGGCAATCGAGAGCTAGAAGTTTAGAATATGAACAGTAAAAAAATAAACACAATGATACAAGCAATGAGAGGAAACTAGCACGAAGATTGACGTGGGTGATTTATATTGGAACAAATACATACAAAGATACAAAGAACAAGGAATAGTACAGCACAGGAACAGGCCTGTGATGACACATGATGCCTTTCTAAACTAAAACCTTTTGGCCTCTACACAGTTTGTATCCCTCTATCCACTGCTAACTCACTTATCTGTCAAGATACCTCCTAAACATTGCTATTGCATCACCAGCTCTGTCAGCACATTCCATGCAGTTACCACCCTCTGTGTAAAAAATTTGCCTCTCATATCTCCTTTAAACTTTTCCCTTTTTACCTTAAGCCTACATCTACTAGTATTTGAAATTTCTACTCTGGGAAAAAAAACGACTCCAACTACCTATGTTATCCATGCCTCCCAATTTTATAAACTTCTATTGGGTCGCACCTCAGCCTCCAATGCTCGAATGAAAACAAACCAAGTTTGTCCAATATCCTGGCAAACATTTTCTGTACTCTCTTCAAAGCCTCCACATCCTTCTGTTCATGTGGCAACCAGAACCATATGCAATGTTCCAAATGTGATCTATGTAAAGCTCTACACAGGTAAAACATGACTTGCCAAGTTTTATATTCTATGCCCTGACTGATGAAGGCAAGCATGCCATAAGCCTTCTTGACCATCTTATTCACTTGTGATATCATTTCAGGGAACTGTAGACCTGTACATCTAGATCTCTTTGTGTGTTAATGCTTCAAAGGGTTCTGCTACTTAATGCATACTTCCCTCTTGCATTAGACCTTCCAAAAGGCATCACTTCACATTTGTCCAGAATAAATTCTGTCTGATATTTCTCCACCCAAGTCTCTGGACTATCTATATCCTGCTTGTATCATGTGGCAATTATCCTCATTATCTGCAGCTCCATCGATCTTAGTTTCTTCCGTAAACTTACCAATCAGACTACTTACATACTCTTTCAAATAATTTATATGTACATTACAAACAACAGGGGTCCCAGCACTGATCCTTGCGGAACACCACTGGTCACAGATTTCCAGTTAGAAAAAAAATTATTCCACTACTATCCTCTGTCTTCTATGATCAAGCCAGTTCTGTATCCACCTTACCAGCTCACTGGTGGATGCTATGTGACTTTACCTTCGCTATCAGCCTGACATGAGACCATGTTAAAATCTATGTAGACAACATCTACCACCCTGCCCTCAATCATCTTTGTCACTTCTTCAAAAACTGAATCAAGTTTGTGAGACAGCACATCCCCGCACAAAATCATGCTGCCTATCACTAATAAGTTCACATTTTTTCAAAATATTTGTCTATTTAGGATAAATAATAACAGAAGATGGCAAATGTAATGCCAAATTTGGAAGAGAATAAAGATAGCTGGAAGTAATCGTGCGAAAATGAAAGATGTGTCAACAAGAAAAATCAAGATTGTAACAAGGTAAAAACTCATAACATTCTACTTTCAATTGTGCTTCAGAAATGTTGACCATAAGTAAAGACAAGTGGAAGAAATTAGAAATGTGATATATCATAAAAATTCCACCATGAGATAAAGAAGTACTTAAAATTACAAAGCCAAGAAAAAATCACGAAAAGTGACATCCAAATAAATAGACATCAGTATTTCCATCATTTGATCACAAGGCCAGAGATCTTTTCTATAGGTCAAATTGAACAGCAGTGGAAAAAGGGGTTTACCTATATGTAATAGGATACAGATATCACAATGTGCTTGCGTGCATGCAATCTACAACAGATGTGCAGGAATGGCACAAGAGAACAGTGGCTTACCATGACAGCAAATCTCCTTGCAGAATGAGGTACAAGCCGCAGCAGGGAACAAGCAACTTTTTAGTCCAGCATAATTATACTCAATGCTGACTTTTTAAATCTCAATCTATTAATACCCATTTTCATTACCTGTGCTAGCTGCTTATCCAAGGATTTATAAAGCAGTGTTTATTTTTAACTGCAGTGTTTAGTAAAATGTTACGTTGATCAGATGATGTTGGTACTGGTGGACACCATTTTTTCTTCAATATCAAACGTCCACATCAAGTAGAGCTTCCTCTATTCTGCTGCAGCTTCAGGAGAATGCACTTAACTGAAAGAGTACTCCTTTCCATTTCCCACACTAGTCATCCCAGGACTATCCACATGAGAGTGCTAAATAGCACTTAGCTTTGTGTTGCAGGCACAGGCATCACATTCAACCAGGTAGGGCAGCTAAAATTCTTCACATACTTGTACTTCATTACTATTTCAGGACAGTTTGCATATTAACTGCTTTGACTTTTCCAGTAATTTGACGCTAAGCTAAGCAGAGGATCCAATGTGAATGATAAATGAAATGATATCAAAATTCTATTATAAAATAAGGATCCAGATACATACTCAGAGCCTAGCTCTGTCATTAAGAAACTTCAAACTTAAAAGAATACTACCAAATCACTTAGTTATTTGTACGTTATTCAGTTTCACTTGTTAATCAAAGTATTGTACTCCACAATAAAATCAAAGTAGAATAAACTGGGAAATCCCAAATGTTCTTTACACAAGCATTCTTCTACGTGCAAAATGGAGCAAACTATCTACTGCAGTATGCTTGAGGCATGACTGTTCAAAAGTTAAAAAACAAACGTAAAGCACACAATGCCACCCATGATGTTACAAACATGTTTACAAATGTGTTTACCTTGGTATTTGAAAAATTGTTTTTTTTATCAGTTATAATAATAGGTTGACACGAAACTTAGTCCCAGACTGAGGTTCATCATTGTTAGAATACAATAGGGGCAATTAATCAAGGATGTGTATGTATGTTTTATATATATATATATATAGAAATGTTGGTGAAGAAGGAGTTAAATTGTGAATAGAAACGTGCATCTTTCAACGTCAGAACAAAGCGCAATTTTTTTAAAAAGCATACAATTTATCTACATTTAGTGCCATTCATTTTATTAAACAATATTAACATTCTGGCGTGACGTTGGGAGATATTCTGATTTTTCACTTAGCATAAATTAAGCCAATTTATATATTAAGGCAGGGCTACAGAGCAAGAATTTAAGCATTGCAGCACAGCCGCAGAGTACCCATCGCACACTGTGTTAAACGTTTTGACAATGGTCTGATATCCAAACTCTTTTCCAAAGTCTGCGAAAAGCTATTACGGATCATTTCACCCATGCAAAAATATTACAGCACCCAAAATTAGCAAATCGAAACAAGCAATATTACACACCAGAATCATTTCTCTTGTCCGCCATTTTAATCCCAGAATTCCTACATTTATTCAGCCCCAACGCTGAGTTGGTTACCGTGGTTACTGACTGACAGACAGATAGATAGACAGGCAGACACACAGTGCAGTGGGAGTCAGGGGAGGGTACGAATAGGTGATCGCGTGCGCCAGAGCAGATAGAACAGGTGGCCGTTAAATAAAAATACCCGCGACTCGATCTCGTGCCTGTACCCCTGATTACGTTGACCCGGTCTCAGCGGCTTGTTCAGGTGCGAGCTGGCTTCAATTCTTGTTCAAGTAGGCAGCAGTTCCTGAGACTTCATACACTGGTTGTTGAGAATCAGTAGTCTGAAGGAAAAAAAGAAGGCATATTTCAATTTGTTAACAATTTTTTGGACGCAGCTGTATGTAACGATCATAAAGCAGAAACAAAAATGAGTGGTCCTGGGGGAGTTTAGTGTGCATTTCCTACTGCGACACTGTTGCAAAAAGCATTGCAGTTTGAATGATTGACGGCTGATGTAGCGTCTTGTGGCGGCTTTTGTTACATTCGTTGATGCCTGAGCAGTTTCGCATGCATGTACGCCAAGATAGGGGGGAGGATGCGTTTAAAAACTCAGGTATATTACAGCTACATATCTTTAGATGTGGTAATTTCAGATTTCACGTTAAAACAAGATAGATGTGGCTTGTGAGATAATTTGTGCCTATTCGAAGTTTGAAGCCTCAATGGTCCAAAATCGCAGCGCAAAGGATAGATAAATTGTTTAAAGCGATGGGGTTGGGGGGGAATAATTGGCATATTTGCAAACAGATCGAAAAGCAATGATGACACTTTGAAAGCAAACACGCTGAAACTGACTTTTTGAACTATTTAACTCAACTACTCCATTGGAGAGCGCCTGTAAACAAGTCGTTTATAGTATCTAGTTTCAATTTTTAATAGATTACAATCTGAAGTAATTTACAAGTCAAATCTACAGGTTTTGAGATGGCATGAAGGCCTTAATTTTATGTTGTATTAAATATTTTGTGTATTCAAATGAACAGAAGAATTTGGAAAATAAATACTTTTTCTGAAGGAATGTTATACTGAATTCTGCCAGTTCCTTTTACCACATAACTTATTCGTTTACGAATTTGTTTAAAACACATTTGCACCCAGGGTTATTGTAGAATTTATTTTTACATAATGAATATTTCTTTTGAAAAAAGTTTCCACATGTTAACATGAAAGTACAGATATTCCCAGAATATGTCCAAGATTTTTTTAGACCAACTTACTAAACAAGCCATCTGTTCTTGATTTTGTGCAATATGAGGAAGTTAATTAATAGACTCGTGCAGATCTTTTTGGAAACAGTGACCACAGCCTGATAGCAGTCTTATATTGGGGTTGAAAGTGAAGTCGTCCAATCCAAAAGTAGAGTCCTAAATCTAAACAGAGGAAACTAAAGAGGTACAATGGGTGAGCTAGCTGCAATAGATTAGCACATTCATTGAAAGGTATAACAGTGAATAGACAAAGGCAAGTATTTAAGAAATGAATGCATGCATTGCTGGAGTTCATACATTCCATTCACAAAAGAATATGACTGGGAAAGTGGCCCAGTCAAAGTTAACATAAGAAATTAAGGATTATGTTAGAACCAAAGAGGAGTCATATAGTGCTGCTAGGGTGGAGGGAAAAAAAAGTAGCAAACCTGTCAATTGAGAGCAATTTAGGATTTGCTTAACAAGGCCTGAAAAATTAATTGAGGAGAAAAAAATACAGTATGAGAATAAACTTGCAAGAAGTATAAAAATGGAGCTTCTATATGTGTGTGTAACAAGAAAAAGATCAGTGAAGATAAATGTAGGCCCCTTAAGACTGAAAAGGGAGAGTAGATGACGGAGAACAAGGAAATGGCAGAGCAATTAAACAAATACTTTAGTGAAGTCTTTCCAGCAGAAGACATAAATAATTCACCAGAAATGTGCAGGAAGCATGGGGCCTTTTAGGAAGGAGGAATTGAAGGAGATTAGTGTTGTCCCTGTTATGGACACTTCAACCAGTTTCTATGTAAATTGATGCTACACCTGTGAGACTAACTAAAGGATCAGAGTTGGCTTGCAATTCAGCGCAATTTTATTCACAGAATGCACTAAAGACGCAAAAGAGGCCATATGGCTTCAGAAAGCACCCTGTTCTTTTGCAATTAAAGCATCTAATTCTTGCATCAATCATGGCATTAAGTCTTCGTTGCAATCCTTATCTAAATTTTTAAACTGGCTACCAGATGAGGACCAGATACTACCCGTGCAGTTAATCTTGGCCAAGCAGCTGTGCAGTCAGCTCTGATGAACTTGGTGAAGGTTAATCTCACATGTGGTCATCTTCTCTGTCTCTCCAGATGGTCTGATGTTTGCTGCTGTGCCAGGTGAAGTCTTCACTGAGGGAATGGCTGCCAGAGGTCTCCTCTTATCCCTCCATGCTGCATTCTTCCAGAATTTTTCTGGTTCTTATCCTCCAATCTCTATGCTTCAGATTGGGGTTCATGATACCGATCCATTTGAAAAGGAGCCATTCAACCAAAAACATTTGACACCCTGGTCCTAAGTCACAGGTTGGAATTAGTTAGCCTATCAACAGTGACAGTTACAAGTAAAATCATCTCCCAGGAACAGAAGTCCTTTTTAATTTTGAACTTCCCTCATATTTCCTCCTCTTACTAGTTCACACAGAAAAGGACCTAGCTTCTGTGTGATACTTTGTTTGTGGTTTGAGACAAAGAACTTCACGAGGAATTACAGTAGATAAAATCCATGCCTGCAAAATGCTCACAACTGCAATTACAGCAGAGTCAAAGGATCAGTAACAAGGGGGACATCATTTTAATGTGAAATGCAAAAACGTTTACGGGGAATTTGAGGAAACTTTTTTTCACCTAGAGGGTGCTGGGTATCTGGAATGCACCAGAATCTGGAAAGTACTTGAATGAGCAATTGAAATGTCATAATATTCAACTATGTGCCTAGTGATGGAAATTGGGACTAGTGTAGATTTAGTGTAGCTTTGGCAGTACAGACTTGATGAGCCGAAGGGCCAACTCTGTACGGTATGATTTCGGAGTCCCTCAACCAATTGATCTTCTAGGGTAAAGTCATCGCCAATGGAATCCCTGGTGTCATGCACCAGAGACGCTAGGGCTACCCTTGGCATCCATCCTCCGATGTTTCAAGGGCAAAACTCCTCTTATTACGTGGTAATGACAGGAACCCAGGACACTAGCGAATCTGCTCTCCACGCTCCAAAACACAAACCATCTTCATTTTTCAGGGCAAGTCCATCTTTATCCTGTGCACCTGCTTTGTGCTTGACCTGTCCTGGAAGTCCCATTGGGCCTGGCTGCTCAGAAGGTTGCCCATCCTCATTCCTGGCCGAGCCGTTCAGGCCCTGGATTATATTAATTTTTTAAAAGTGCTGATAAATCAGTGAGACTGAAAGCTGACCCTTAGGGCCTGACAATCTACATCTCAGGGTGCTGAAGGAGGTGGCCATAAAGGTAAAGAATGCATGGGTTGTCATCTTGTAAAATTCTGGAATGACCCCAGCTGATTCGAGTAACAAATGTAACCCGCCATTTTTTAAAAAGCGGAAGGGAGAAAACTGAATTACAGACCAGCTAATCTTATGTCAATAGATGGGAAAATACTGGATATCCTGATAAAGGATGTGATGACAAGCAAAATCAACATGAATTTATAAAAGAGAAATGACAGTTGACAAACCTGCAAGAGTTTTTCAGGTTGTAAAAGAATAGATAGGGAGAACCAGTAGATGTAATGTATTTGGATTTTCAGAAAGCATTTGATAAAGTCCCACAAAAGGTTATTGTGGGCAATCAAAGCACGTGGAAATGGGGGTAATATATTAGCATTAATTAAGAATAAGGTAGCAGGTAGGAAAACAGGAATAAATTGGTCTTTTTTGAAATGAAGTTGATGACAAATGGGGGAACTAAAGAAATCAGTGCTTGGGCCCCAGTTGTTCACAATATATATCAATTTGTATGTGGGAATTAAATATAATATTTACAAGTTTTCTGACAATGCAAATCTAAATGGGATTATGAGCATTCAAGACAATTTCAGTGAGTAAGCGTGGCAGATGCCGTATAACGCATAAAGTTACCCATTTTGTTAGAAAGCAAGAATGGTGGACTATTATTTAAAATGATAGATTGGGAGACTTTGATATACAAAGGAACCTCGGTGACCTTGTACACCAGTAATTGAAAGCAAGTATGCAGGGGAAGCAAGCAGCTAGGAAGGTAAATGGTATGTGGACCTTTGTTACAAGAGAAGGCTTGAGTACAGGAACGTGGATGTCTCACTGTAGCTATACAGGACATTGGTGTATTTACCTTGGAAAAAAATATACTTGCCACAGAGTGAATGCAAATTAGTTTTGTCATATGAGGAGAGATTGAGTCAACTAGCCCTGTATTCATTGGAATTCTGAAGAATCAGAGGGGATTTAGTTGAAGTGTATAGAATTCTGATGCTTGGATAGATTTTTCCAGAGATGAGTAGTACCCGACCAAGGGATCACATTCTCCAGATATGTGGTAGGCCACATCACACCAAGATAGGGAGAAATTTCTTATGAGTGCAGTGAACCTGTGGAAATCTTTACTACAGAAGGCTATGGAGGCCAAGTCAATGGACATCTTTAAGAAAGAAACAGATTTCAAGATACAAAAGGCATCAAGTAGTATGGGAGAGAGCGGGAGTACAGCATTGAATAGAGGATCAGCTATGATCATGTTGAGTGGCAGATCAGGTTCTGTGGGCCACTAACCTATTCCTATCTTACATATTTCAGTTACTTGATCTTATCCCAAATAAATAAACCACCAAAAGCTGAGATTTAGTGACAAATTGGTGAAAATTAAGAGTGAAAAGATTATCATTTGCCTTTTAAAGGATTTGGACCAGAACATTCTCAAGAAATTAAGATGTAAGCAATTGTTCACTATGAATTTTGGTACAAATGTGTTCCTTTGCATTATAATGCTAAATCTTTTGAAAATATACCTGCTCACTTGTACATAAATAAGGTGATAACTCAGTGGATTCTGATAGTCAGTTTGTTGCAGCGTGCAAATTTCTGCCAGAAGTGACAGCAGGCACAGAAGTTTTCTTCATTTACGAGCATGAAAGTGTAAAAATACACTCTGGACCCACTCCATTGTAACTATCACCCATGTCCAAGCAAAAAGCCTTGATATTTTCTGTGATCACTACCCATCTCTCCTAATATTTACTGTTTGAATCCCTTCAATCAAGTTGCAGCCCCTGCGTTAGCACTGAAAAGTGTCTTACTAAGTTTATAAATGACATTCTTTGTCTCCAATAGTTAAGTCATGACATCTTCCTAACATCGGCAGTGGAGAGAATTCTCAAATGCTTTATCAAGACTTTGCAGCAGAGCATTTGGAAAGCAGTGGCAGGATCAGACTGAGTCAGCATGGATTTATGAAGGCAAAATCATGCCTGACAAATCTGTTGAAATTCTATGAAGATGTAATGAGTAAATTTGACAAGGGAGAGCCAGACGATGGTATATTTTTCAAACGCTTTCTGAAAGTCCAAAGTCCCGCATTAGACATTATTATGCAAGATTAAAGCGCATGGGATTGGGGAAAGTGTATTGAAATTGATAGAAAACTGGTTTGCAGAGAGGAACAAAGAGTAGGAATTAATGCATCCTTTTCAAATTGGCAGGAAATAACTAGTAGGGTGCCACAGGGATCGGTACTGGGACCCCAGCTATTCACAATAAATGATTTGGATGAGGGAAGAAAATGTAACATCTCAAAGTTTGCAACTGATATCAAGTTGGGTGGGAGGGTGAATTGTGACAAGGATCTAGAAAACCTTCGGCATGATTGACAGGTTGGATGAGTGGGCAAATCAATGGCCGATGCAGTATAATTTCGAAAAGTGTGAGGTTATTCACTTCAAAAGCAAAAATAAGAAGGTGGATTACTACCTGAATGGCTGTAAATTAGGAGAGGGGAGTGTGCAGCAGGACCTGGTTGTCCTTGTGCACCACTTGCTGATGGTAAACATGCAGGTGCAGCAGGCCTTCATTGCGAGAGGTTGAGTACAGAAGCAGGGAAGTGTTGTTGCAGTTATACAGGGTCTTTGTGAGGCCACCCTTAGAATATTGTATGCAGGTTTGGTCTCCTTTTCTGACGAAGGATGTTCTTGATGTCGAGGGAGAAGGTTTACCAGGCTGATTCCAGGGATGGCAGGACTGACGTACGAGGAGAAATTGACTAGGTTAGGATAGTTTTTGCTGGAGTTGAGACAAATGGTGGGGGGGGGGTGCGGGGATCTTGTAGAGACTTAAAATTTCAATAGGACTAAACAGGATAGATGCAGGGAGGATGTTTCCAATGGTAGGTGTGTCCAGACCAGAGGTCACAGTCCGAGGATTTAGGATAGACCATTTAGGACAGGGATAAGGAGACATTTCTTCACCCAAAGAGTGGTGAGCCTGTGGAATTCATTACCACAGGAAGTAATTGCTGCCATAACATTGAATGTATTTCAAGAGGTGACTAGATATTCACTTGGGGTGAATGGAATCAAAGGTTATGGAGAGAAAGCAGGATTAGGCTTTTGAGTTGGACGATCAATCATGATCATGATGATTGGTGGAGCAGGCTTGAAGGGCCAAATGGCCTCCTCCTGCTCCTATGTTTTTTCTTTATTGCATAGCTCAATGTGACTACCTGAGTTGTTTCTATTCCTGTCTGCTCAATCACAGTTATGTTTATCATTTAATGATATTATTATGTTATCATTTAATGATATTAAATCGACAATGACACCGACTGACTGACCAACCAAAACAACAACACAGTATGCCCTAACACATTACATAGGGCAGTGAGGCCAATGTGTTAGGGCGTACTGTGGTGTTGTTTTGGTTGGTCGGTCGGTGTCGTTGTTGATGTCGAAGTCAATTTAGTAGCTGCCTGTGGATAAAAATGTGGGGATATCCATTCACAGCAAAGATTTTGTATAGGTGCTCTTCCTCTTTCCTTCACAGGAATCTTTGCTATGAATGGATATCCCCACAACTTTATCCACAGGTGCCTACTAAATAGATGACAATAACAACAACGACGACAACAACAATACACAGTATGCCCTAACACACCAGCCACACTGCCCTAAGTAAAGAACATATAAGAACCAACAATGAGACACCTAGGACCCACTAGGAATCATGGTAGCACACAGAATTCAACCCGCATTACAAACCCACACAGAACAAAACTGGAAATGACACTACTCACTATAAAGGGACCGGACAGTATAAATTCCAAGTGGAGTAGAACAACATCGCTTCACTCGGAGGCCTCACTGATAATGTTACCTAGCGGGGTGACGAAATGTCTGAACGAAAACAAGCCAGCTCAGTGAGCAAGTCAACACCTCACCCACAACCTGAGCTACAAATCTTTGCTAAAACTTTAAACCCAATACTTTTCTTGTTGGCCTTTCATTCACCATCTTCTGACTATTACATGATTGTGCCATTGTGTGCGCAAGATGTCTGGGACTCGGTGCATCTCTCATTCCCTGGCGCATGCACATTTTTCAGTGGTGGCTTGAAATCTGGAAGGCACAGTCCGAGTTTACAACAGCAGAGCTAGAAACCCTTCCTAACCTCCGGCACTTAATACATTTTCTCTAAATGAGTATAATTATGCTCATGCAATGATCCATCCTTTGGCCTATTCTCAAATGAGCCCATTGTGCCAGTATGCAAATTGGTGGGCGTGAGGCTTAAATTACCTGACATTGCATCTTCAGGAAGGCTGGCCATTTACCCCTTAAGTGATTGTGGTGTGTCCACATTTTCAGCACCTGGAAGTGAAGTATAACAGTAACCAACAACATTAAAATAGACCAACTAGTTATAATCACATTTGTGATTCAGGCCTTGCCACTCCCCAAGCCAAACTGTTCCACAACAGCTGCAACACCGCCATTTACCCAACCAGGTGGGCAATTTCCAGGCTTGGGCTGATGAGTGGCAAATAACGTTTGCACTACACAAGTGCCAGGCAATGACCATCTCCTGGAAGAGAGAATCTAACCATCATCCCTTGATATTCAATAGTATCACCATCGCTGAAATCCCCACTATCAACATCCTGGGTGTTAACATTGAACAGAACTGGTCTAATCTTGTATCACAACACTTGTATGATAAGATCATAGGCAAGGAATTTTGCAACAATTAACTCACCACCTGACTCCCCAGAGCCTGTCAACCATCTACAAGGGATAAATCAGAAGTATGAGGGAGTAATGTCAGTAACCTGGACAATACTCCAGAAGCTTGACACCATCCAGGACAAAATAACCCACTTGATTGAATGTCTGTGAATGTGGTTCCAGTCTGTCAAACACCTTAGTAGCAGCGCTGCAGAAATTCACCAGGACTTCTTAGACAGTATCTTCCAAATTCATGACCATCACCATCTAGAAGGTCAAGGGCAGCAGATACAAGGGAACACCACTACCTGCAAAATCCTCTCCAAGCCACTCAATGTGCAGACTTGGATGCATATCGTTGGTCCTTCACTATTGCTGGGTCAAAATCCTGGAATTCTCACTGTTGCATTATGAGTGTACCTACAACAAATAGACTGCAACAATTGAAGAAGGCAGCTTACCACCACCTTGCCAAGGGTAACTAGGAAGGGCAATGATGGCCAGTGGTGCCTATATCATGAGTGAATTTTGATTAAAAAAATTTTTAAAGAAGATTTTGGTTCTTTTATCAATCGCCTCTCAAATGGGAAGGAGAAATTCTTTCTGGGTCATTTCAACAATATCACCCTTTATCCTTTGAGTTCCTTCCTTCTCAAATGGAGAAAATGAGTGAGATCAGTGAAATTGTCAATTCCACTTGGCATCAGAGATGCTGCCTTCTTCCTCCAGAGTGTATAGGGGTCAAAGTAATGTGAAGTTGGCAAGATGTGTGACAGAATTGGTCATACAGCGTGGCAAGAGTCTTGTTAGGCAGTGGTGAGATGTCAGTTGATGGCCATTGATTGTTGAAAGCCTTGTTGACAGCCTAATATTCACACCAAATTTTACCCTACAAGTTGAACATTGGGAATACTCAAGAAGGAAACCAGCATATGTACCTGGTGGATTCACTTGTTGCCTTATCCAAACAACCTCCATGTTGCCTGCATCTAAATCGCCACCCCATGACAACTAACACTTCAACTGTGCTCTGGCAGTGCACTCCGAAAACACAGACTTGTGTCCTGGACACACCAGAAACTTGGATCAAAAGGCTACAACAGGGATACTTTGCACACAGGGACAGGTACTCAGCTCACAGACTGGACCAGGCTGCATCTCTGAAATGTTCATGTCCTTTCTTAGCACTTGCACACTTAGAGCCTGCCTGCATGCTCACCTGTTTCTGCTTTGCCGTGCCGTGCTAAATAGCACAGTTCCAGTGAATTAAGTCAAGGCAGTCTCCCATCCCAGTCAAGGGCTTTGGCCATTGTCAGGGAGTGTATGCCTCTGCAGTCCAGGGAGTGGACCACGATCAGTCCATTAGCTCCATTGTGGCAAATCCAGAGGGTAGGCTAATGCAGTTGGAGAGATATATATGCATCAGTCTGGGGCTTGACGCATCCTGCCTGGCACTGTCTGATCGTGTCAGTCGAGGGGTGGGACACGATCACTTCAATCTGGTCTGTACATAGAAACTAAGTGGAAAGGGGATTGGGGGTGTCGAATGCAAGTGTGGCCACAGCCATGATGCTAAGCTTAGTTGTTTAGTCTTCGGGACTGGTGGCTGCAGTCTCTGGACAAGGGCACAGTTCAATTGTGAAAGGGGCAGCAGGATTTCAAAGGGGGCAATACTGTAAAGTATGCCTGGGAAGGGTGTAATGAGGGAGTGGCTCATCCATGGTCATTACAATCATAGTTTTAAAGGGGTGTGCAGTGCATGACCACACCAGGCATGTTCATCTCTTTTGCCAAGGTCTGGGTGGGAAGAGTAGGAAAGTACAGGCAAATAGATTTGGAATTAGAATAGTCTTTGTCACATGCACTCAAATGAGTGCAGTGAAAAGTTTGTAATGGTACCTTTTGACGCCAACTTAGATACAGAGGACCTAGGTACAGATACTTTTAAGTGTAGTTAGAGTTTTAAAAAAAAAAAAGACTAGCATGGGAACAGTTGAAAATGTCCAGAATGATGATGAATACCAAGTTCCAGTCCATGCCCACCGACCACAGAGCACGAGATCATGCTGCCTTCACGTGCCAGCCTCCATCCACGACTCGCTGCACTGCCACTCTGGGAATTAGCCCGTTCGCTCCACTGTGGGACTCTGCCTGTTCTTTCTGCCACAGGACTTGGCCTGTGCTCAGTCCACTGCTGGCAGGGTTTGGAGTGTAAGGCGGAGTGTTGGGGGGGGGTGGGTGTGCGTGGAGACAGGCAAAGCTACAAAATGGAGATAATAAAAGGGGAAAGGGACTGGCGAGCAAAAGGAGCTCCGACTGGAGCATCCTACTCTGCTGCCACCTTGCAGAAATTGTTTCGTAGGAAGGGATGTGGATATTTAGGAATTCACCAACATAGTCAAAGGTCAGACTGGAAGTCATTGGAAGAGGAGTGTTCACTGTTGCTGTCCAACTTCTGAAAATTGAAATACACAAGGGGAAGAAAATGGCTGCAACCATACTTGGAGTGGGAGGAGTAAATGATTAGACCTGGTGAGGGAGGGTAATGTAGCACATACCATTCACAGGACTTATAAAGGGGAAAACATAGATTACAAGCCTCTGAAAGATATGCAATGCAGGCATGAAGTAGGTACAAGGAGCAAGTATTACACTTTCTGCATTTGCATGGGAATGTTTCATGGAGAGTTGAAGAGATGTTTGGCCTGATAGAGGAATGGACTAGGGTGTCAGAGGTAACAGTCCCTGTGGAATGCCAACATAGGAGGGAAGAAGTGTTTGGTGATGGTGACCTGCTGGAGGTGTAGGAAATGGCAGAGGATAATCCTTTGAGTGTAGTGGGGAAGAAAATGAGGACAAGTGGAACCCTATCATTGTTCTTGACTGGTAGGAAGGGGTGAAGGCAGAAGTATGGGAAATGGGTCAGGTGTGGTTGATGACCCTGCCAACCACAGTGGGGAAATTCTCATTTGAAGAGAAAGAAAGATATGGAAGAAGCACCCTGTGGAAGGTGGCATCATCAGGACAGGTATTGTGGAGATGGAGAAACAGGGAGAATAGAATGGAGTCCTTTCAGATGCTGCCAGACTTGCCTAGTTTCTGTAGCTATTTCACTTTTTATCTGATAGTATAACCTGGATCTGCATGAGGAGGGATACAGGGGTAAAGGATCCCTTTACTAAGATTGTGTGTTTTCACTTACTGTTCTTATGTATCTGAAAGTGAAAAGGACCATGGCATAGGTTAATCATGCAGTTCTTCTCATGCAGCGATTAGTGCAAAGGAGGAGCTGCTGAAGACTGATAGCAAGTACCATTGTCTACCACATACCTGCAGAGGGAAATGCAACAGGATAAGGAGGAAAGCTGTAAGATGAAACAAGGCCCACGGGCTTAGTTGCAGCTATCTGCAAATAAGTGACAACCTGTGTCAACAACAATTCAGGATGTCCCACCCCAAGTACAACAGGTGCTGGATGAAAACCTGTGACCGTCTAGACTGGCTAACAATTTCTTCCCAGTAACTCTAAGTGACACCTATCCTTAATTTCTTTTGTCACCAAATTGTTTCAGAGAGCTGCTGGGGACCTCCCATAGCTGTTCAGAGGCATCAACTCAGAAGGGCATCTGGAGGTCACTGACGTCATCTTCACAAGGGGCCACCAGTTCATTTACTTTTTTTCTCCTTGATGCAGAACATCAGGAAAACTAGGGCACTAGAATTTTGAGCCTTCTCTAGTTTCCTGCAGGTTTAGGGTACAATCAAATTACTCGCAAAGCAACAGAGCAAAAAACAACAAAAAAAATTGCTGGAGAAACTCAGCATCATCTATGGAGAGAAAACAGTTAATGTTTCAAATCTCAGTGACCCTTCTTTGCAGTCAGAGTACCTTATGAACTAGCAATCTTTTTCAAAAGAAAAAGATTCCGCTCTCTCAATATTCAAATAACGATCACAACAGCCAAAAATTGCAGGTCTGCAGTCAATATCTGGGGATATTAAATCTGATGTTGTGGTTGCCAGCCTCTTTCTTTCCAAGACCTTTGGGGCATATGAAAATAGTTCCTGGCCAACAAGGGTTACACCTTCCATATCTAAGAAATCTTCAGAATGCCACTAGGGAGAGATAGGATACTGCCCATGCTTTGGCCAGAACCATTGTAAAACAGGCTCCTGAAAATGTTATAATGTCTCCAGTGCCAGACACTATACCTCCAGAGTATTGTGCATCAACATGGTGTTCTGTACCCTCCACAATTGAAGCCACCAAAGTGAGGATGTGTTATCAGAGAAGGAGATGCAGCAACAAGAGGAAATCTTTAAGGGAGGATAGGAAGGTAAGGATCTGGAGATAGACCTGTTGCCCGAAAAGAGTACTCAAATCTTTTACCCAGGTACTTTTCCATTAACAAAACAAACACAAGTTGCTGAAAAAGCTCAGCAAGGTCTGGCAACATCTGTGAAAAGAAATCGGAGGTAATATTTCGGTTCCCGTGATCCTTCCTCAGAATTTTTATTTTAACTCTTTAAGTACCAACCCTCAATATAAAGCATACATTTAGCGTAACATTTCCTTCTCACTTCATCTAACTTAACTCACTTCATTTAACTTTATCTTCCTTTAACTTAATTCACATTTAACTCTAAGTTTGGTTTGAATCAAATATTACTTTGATTCGAGGAGAGTGGCCAGCTTTATTCTTGGTGTCGATATTGCCTCATGGTTCTTTTGTCTTCTCTGAAGACGACTTCAAGATACATACTCCTCAAAAATGTTGGATGTCAAGAGCTCACTCCTACAAAATCTTTTCTGCTAACTTTTCTCTCAAAATGTGCTCATCCTTCCAGAAAAGTCTCTGAAACTCAGCCAATGAATTGACCAAATCTGATCTCAATGTTTGATTCCCAGCCAATGGAGTTCACTGGTAAACCCGTCCCAAATATTTTTCCTAAGCCATAAACAGCCTCATTCTGTGCTCCATATAAGGTTAAATGGTGCCAATGTGTCTAGCAGACCACCATGTTCAGCACAGGAAACCGCAGGTCACAGCTTATAGGACAGGTAACATGTTCTGGCCATAGTTTTAACCAAGGTCAGACTTTAAACCAAAATAACTCCATGGAGGCCACCACCCCATCACAAAGTCACCCTTTATTTTCACATGCATAGTACTTGACACTGGTCTGGTTTCCTCAGAGCCATCTATCAAAATGAGCAGAGCCTCTGACACTACTGTGTATATCTGTCAGCCAAGGCTCCCTGATTGGGGCTGTTAATCTGATCCAATCAAGGAACTCATGTTCTGTGAAGTCTACTAGACTGACCTTGTTACAATCACTACATTCTTCTCCTCCCTCCGAACCAGAGAATATTGGTTGGTTCTTTTATTTTTGCTCCTCCTGGGCCATTTTAGCACCGGTTCAGTTTCCTCCGACTCTGCCTGATATAGACAGTGTGTAACACAGTAGCTCACCCATTGTGCCTGGAGCCTTTCAGAAGAAAAATTATTCCCTTCTTTTAGGCAAAGGCGTCGAGGCAGCGACATCTGCCATGTCTATCTGAGACTCCAAGGTCCCTTCGGCAGACGGAGGGAGGGGGGGGGGGGAAGAGAACTCAAGGGTTCCAACAGCCTTTCCTGCTGTTCTGAGGGGCCAGGTATGCCTTGCTCCTGCCTCCATTTGGGAGTTTGCAGTTTTCATGCGGTCCATGTGCTTGTTCAGGACTGCCTCACCTACCCAAACTTTGTAGGTCATGGGACCTGACCTCAAGCCAACTTTGTCTCTTACCCATGCAGGGCCATTTGTGGTTTCAGCACCAAACTTCATGTCTAATTGAGAGACAGTTTACTTCAGGAGGAATCTTTTTGCTGGCATTGGCGTTCCTGATGCCATTGTACCTTTTCCCCCTGCCCCCAGGGCCAGGAAGATCAGATTTAACTGGGTGGAGTCTTCTCCACGCAACTTTACCTGTGCTATCCTGTATTTGTGAGAGGTGTTTTGACAATCAGCTACGTACTGGGACAGTTTAGTATCTAGTGAAGCTGTAGGCTGTTTCTTTAAGCCTGCCTTCAAAGTTTGGACTGCTCTTTCTGCTAAAAGATTGGATGATGGATGGTATTGGGGCTGTCCTTATACATTGAGCGTCATTTGACATTAGAAAATACTCGAATTCCCTGCTGTAAATGATGGCCCAAAGTCTGAAGAACTCTTCTGGGAGCCCATCTGTTGCAAAAGATGCTTGTAGCTTTTCTATAGCCATCGCCATGTTTGACGATCAAACTCTGTGTATCCAACCACTGATTGGACGTCCACGATGACTATGAACGTTGAGCCCCTGAAAAGGGCCGGTATAAAATCGACGTGTAACCAAGACCAGAGTTTACCTGGCATTCCCATGAATGTGGGGGAACTGCTGACGGTAACTTTTGTCTTTGTTAGCACTCTGGGCACTACCCCATAAATGCAGCTATGCCTCCATCCAATCCTGGCCACCAGGCCTAATTTCTTGCCAACATCTTCATTTTGGACACCATTGGATGACCCTGATGGAGTTTAGCCAGTATCTGGAGGCAGCCTTTGATCGAGACAATTCCTCTTGCTCCCTATAATAATATGCCATCCTCTACAATGATCTGGTCTCTCTGGATCCAGAAAGGTTTCCATTCAGGTTGTGATGACCCTTTTGTTTCCCCTGTCACCGCTAGCTGTTTTAGTTTGGTGTCCAAAATGTCTAATATTGTCAGCAGTGACCGGAAGTGTGTCCAGAAAGTTTAAAACCAGAATGGAATCTTCCAGTGGTGGCACCACCAGTGGTATATCTGCCAGCCGGAGGTAGCTCAAGGCATCTGCATATGCTATTTGGCCTCCTGAACGGCGTTCCTACTTTTAATTGTGTATGCACTTAGAATGAGAGCCCACTGCTCAATTCGACCTGAAGCTATGGGCGGCACAAGCCCGTCCTCAGAGTAGCCCTAGCAGGGGTTCGTGGTCTGTTTCTATTATAAATTTACATCCGTAAAGGTATTGGTGGAACTTTCTCACCCCAAATGTGACTGTCAGACCTTCCTTCTCTATGTGGGCATATCTGCATCGGAAGTCCTGGAAGCACACACTATTGGGCATTCCTCTCCATTGGGCCATCTGTAAGCCAACACTACTCCGATATCTTACAGGGAGTTATCACATGTCAGCACCAGATCTCACTTGAGATCATAATCTGCCAACACCTTGGACAATGACAGCTGCTTCTTCTCTTACCTAAAGGCTGTGTCTTGGCTATGAGACCATTTCCAAGGCTGACCCATTTTCATTAGCAGATGTAAGTGCTCCTGGATTGGAGGCCAGATTACATTTGATATTTCTGTAATAATTCACCATTCCAAGGAAAGATCTAACCTCCTGTACAGACATGGGAGCCAGGGCACCTTTGATCATCTTCACTATCTTCCAATGGGTATAATCCAGTCTTGTTGATTCCGTAGCCCAGGTAGGTTATTTGGGCTGCCTGGAACACGCATTTCCCCTTGTAAGGTGTAAACCTGCCCAGGAGAAATGTCTAAGGACTATGTCTAACTTCTCTAAGTGCTCTTTATTGGTCTTTTCTATTATTAGCATGGCATCCAGTTCAATGGCAACCTGGAGTAGTCCTTGTAAAATGTTCTGCATCGTCTGCTGAAAAATATCGCAGGCTGATGATACCCCAAACAGCAGTCTTGTATATCAGTACAAACCTTTTATGGGTATTAATTGTAGCATACTTCTGGGAATCCTTATCTAACTGCAGTTGCAGTTATGCATAGCTCATGTCCAGCTTTGTGAAGGACAGACCCCTGCCAGCTTTGCATACAAATTCTTTATGCGTGGGACTGGATATGTATCCATCTGTGAGAAGCAGTTCATCATTTGTTTGAAATCCCCAAAGGCAAATTGAACCGTTGGGCTTCTTGGTCAGTAAGATCAGTGCTGCCCATTCCACAAACTGTACTGGTTTGATGATTCCTTCGCTTTCTAGCCTCCTAATTTCTGTCTCTACTTTTGCACACAAGACAAACAGCACTGGGCAGGCCTTGCAAGATCTTGGAATTGCTTAGTGATCGACATGCAGGGTGGCCTTGAGGGTCCCTAGACCCTCCTGAGGAAACATCCAGGTGTATAGCTGGGACTTCATTCAGGCAGCCAATTTCTAATTGAAAAATGTTGAGCCAATTAAGGAGAATCTTTCAACCAATTTCACCCCAACCAGCATGGGTCCCTGAGCCTTTTACTACAATCTGTGGAACTGAATCAGCTGCTTCTCATGAGAGACTGGAACCAAAGTTGTACCCTTGTCTGCAAAGATATCCTGGTACAGGTTCTCAGTCCAGCTGAGGCCTTACACAAACCTAAATCTTGGAGTCCGCAGCGAATTTGTTAAAGATTGGCTCTGTAATCACTGAATGGCACAGTTGAATCATCCTCCTTTAGAACCAGGTGACCATTTAACCAGACTTTTATTTTATTTTATTTTATTTTTATTTTGTTTGGTTCAGATTTGGATGTTGCTAAGCAATTTAACAGTTACAAGCCAGATGTAGGTGGGCTTTCCAGGGTTTGCACTCTCCTGGATATCAGCCTAAGAGTTCTCTTACTCAATTCAGTCTAGTGAGATTCTTTTGCTCTCTTGAGTCTGCATACCAGCAGCAATTACAATGGCTTGCTGGCCCAGATCCTCAAGAAAATGTCAAATGTTTAGCCAAGGCTTAGCTTTGACTTGGAGTTTTGCTGTAGGCTGACCTAAAGTCCCTCTGTTCAGGATACGTCCTGTATGAGATAATGCAATTTCCTTCACGTAAATGGTGTCCCCGGAGCTCAGTTAGCCTGGCAAGTGTGACCATGTCCATCAGTATTCCCTGTAACTCATACTCCATTTGCATTTTCACATGACAAAGCCTGTTGTATGACTGTTTGAAAGTCTAGTTGGGTTTAAGCTAGTAGGCACTTTTGCTGAGTTACATCATTAATCCCACATACCGAACAAACAGTCTCTCAGCATTTCATTAAGGGTTAAACCAAAGTCACATACCTCTTCCAGTCATCTTAACCTTGTCAAAAATCGTGACAGATTCCTCTGGTTCTCAAATTGCTGCGTAAAACCAATAGTTTCTCAGAATTAGAGGAGGCTTGGGGTTGTAATATTCCTTAACTAAATCAAGCAACTCTTGAAAGGTTTTAGTTTCTGGTGCCTCAGGAAACATTTCCACTCATAATAACATAAGTGGGGGGTCCACAAACTTTCAGAAAATTTACTCGTTGCTTTTTATCAGCCCCAATGTCATTTTTCCAGGAAAAAAACATATTGCATTCTTTTCATATACTGGGCCTAGTCTTCAACAGCAGGATCAAACAAGTTAAGCTTCCCAAATAACAGCATGATGCCAGAAATGTTTACCCCAACTCAAAGACCACTCTTGCAAGCTAATTTCTTTAGTCATGTACTTTTTTTCTCCCCTCTGTCATCACCACTGAAATAACTCCGCACAGGCCACTATCCCATCACCCTGTCAACTTCTATATACATACAGACGCACACACATAGCGCGTCACACTAGGCCAGCTCCCAGAGCAAGGAAAACCTCTGACACAACTCTCCAATTGGGCTTGTCAACCTAGTCCAATCAGGGAATGCATTCTATGAGGGCCACCTGGCTGACCTCGTTACAATCACTATAAAACTACCAAAGTTCCCAGCATGCGTGTTTGGAGCTTTTAGCCACTTGACTATACACCTCAGAGATGGATGTGATGCACATTCATATTTTGTTTTCCATTTGTACAGTGGCTGTGAGCCTTCTGTTTGCTACATACCACATTCCTCAGGATTGACTTGATTTTTCATTTGATTTCAACTGTGGTCTTGATCACCTTAATTCTGTGAAAGGTTTGTGCATGCACTTTATCTCGCCGTGGACCAAAATTTAGTGCTAGAGAAGTTGTGAATCATTGAGCACTTCCATTTCCACATCTATCCTCACACTCTTTGGTGTTTGTGCTAAAGTGGTCATGCATCAAAAATATGAGAGTTAAATTCACAAATTCACTCTCTAGGAGTACTACTAAATTATCTTGCATACGTTAAAATTAGTTTAAAGGATGTTCCACCCTTGCATATATTATCTTGCATACATTAAAACTAGTTTAAAGGATGTTCCACCCTCACTATTGCTGCAGGGATGCAGAGTGAAGTGAGTCTTCATTGTACCCTTGCAATACCTGAATATTCTTACTGACAATGCTTCCATTACCATGGGCTACAAAATTTGGATTCATTTGGATCCATTCAGCCCCAACGTAGGATAAATTGACATGCTATAATTATTGTTCCTAAACAACTTAAATGTCTGGGGTCCCAATTGCCACAAGAGAAAGTCTAAGTATGTGAGGGACAAAGTTTGAGGAACACAAATCTCTCCACCACATCAAGATGCTGATCCACAGATGCATACAATTAACACACAATTAACAGATTCCAATCTGTATCACCTCATGTATCACCTCAGTGGATCAGCATCTTGATATGGTGGAGAGGTGTGTCGAAGGCTATACTGGAGGTTCTTCACCTCCTCAATGCTTCAGTCTGTGTAGTCGGACTCTCAAAAGTGCTATCATCTGTTTGATCATGGCCTGGTTGCAGCAGTGTGCACCAATTTGAAAGTGCCACACAGCAGAGTGACCAACCTGTTACATTCAAAAGTAAGTGCCAGCTTTGCTGTGTCCGCCTTTCCACCCCAGACCCACTTCAACCATTCCATGATCCATTGCATTCATTAGAGACCCATGTCATACTTATGTGACCTTGCTGCACAATATTTCACACATGTCACAGCCCCTTTGGAAGTTCCACAAATGATGGGGCACTTTTCCCCACCATTCTTCTCATTTTAAGTTGCTGCCACTGACTTCTGCATCACCAACATGCCGATCTTAGTTTGACGAGTACCAATGCCGTGGTGCAATCTGCCTTTGATCGACATTTGACGCTTAAGCACGTTCACTCTGCATGCATTGCACAATGTAATTTTTTATTCACTCATAGAATGTGAACATTGGCTGGGCTAGCATTTATTGCCAATCCCTAATTGCCCTTGAGAAGGTGGTGTTGAGTTGCCCTCCTGAACTGATGCAATTCTTTTGGTGTGGGGAGGGAGCTCCAGGATTTTGATCCAGTGACACTGAAGGAATGCAGATATATTTTCAAATGAGTGATGAGTGATTTAGAGTGGAATTGGCAGGTGATGGTATTCCCACATAATTGCTGCCCTTTTTCTCACTCGTATTGATCGTGATTTCAAAGGTGCTGTCGAAGGAGACTCAGTCAATTTCTGCAGTGCATCTTGCAGATGATACATACTGCTTCTGCCATGTCAGTGTATATGATGTGACTGTTTGTGTATGTGATGCTATTCAAGCAGGCTGCTTTGTTCTGGATGGTGTCAAGCTTCTTGAGTGTTGTTGGAACTGTACGCATCCAAGCCGGTGGAGAGTATTTCATCACATTACTGACTTGTGCCTCATAGAAAGTGGACAGGCTTTGGGGAGACAGGTGGTGAGTTTACTTGGTGCAGGATTCCTAGGCTTTGACCTACCGGTGTAGCCACACTATTTACATGTCTAGTCCAGTTTTTTTTCTGGTCAAAGGTCATTCCCAGCATGGTTGGTAGTGGGCGATTCTGTGATGGTAATGCCATTGAGTGTCAAGGAGCTATGGTTAGATTCTCTCTTGTTGGAGATAGTCATTCTTTGACATTGTGAGTTGCCTCTTGTCAGCCCAAACCTGGATATTACCCAGGGCTTGGGTATATTGGATAGTCAATGAATTTGCAGAGTTGGTGAAGGAGAAAGAGTGCTGGATAGGATTAGGCGTTAAGTTGGGATAAAGGAATGAGGGATCACGGGGGAGCAAAGAGAGCATTAAGTCTCTGAGGCATTGATTGGCCTTTGTAGGTATGGGAATTGTGAGGGGTGAGGGAGTTGTGAAGGATGAGGACTTGAAGAATATTTCATATCCCCACCCCTCCCTCCTTTTTAGAGACTTAGGATCATTGAGTCTGGTCCCACACACCTTTGTGGAAAGTCACCTTTTGGTAGAGGTAAGACACCATTTTGTGGAGGTAAGGCACCTTTTTAGGATTGTAAAAAGGCACACTTATATGTAAACAGTGCGCAAATTCATTTGGATTGATAAAGTTGTCAAAAAATTGCCCAAAAATATATGGAGTTAACAAAACAACTGCTGGCTATTTCGGAATGCCTGGTGTTTTTTTCTCTGCAATTCTTTACTACTTTGTTCTGTGACATTGAATTATGTGGAATCTATATGGGTGATTTTCTGGTTATGAATGAGTAGTATGAGGAAGGTCTAAAATGTAGGTGTATGTGCCATAGTGCAAAGTGCTGAGAGGAAGCTATGAGTTTGTGGTGCTTGATGGAGCTTGCTGTTAAGTGAATGAGGAAGGTGAGGTGAATTGAACAGTGCATCAAGCTAACGGCCCAGTTGAAAGATATGGCATTTGAAGATGAATTTGCTGAGCCTGACCACTCATGAGGTCATTAACTTCTTTAACTACTACATCCAGGTCCTTGGGATGACACTGATTACATTTACTTCCATGTCCAACAGCACTTATTCCCTTCCCACTTGTGTGGAAAAAAACCTGGCACACTTTGGAGCCAGAATATATCTCCAACTGCCCACCTCCTCCACCAGGATTGCATCAGAAAATCTGACAGCCTGTTCTCTGCAATATCATGCTACTTTTCTTTTCCTGTAGATCAGACATTTCATCAGCTTGTAGAGCCTGGTCCCATTAGAATGCACTTAAGAGTTGGAGGCAAGCTTTACGGTTCTACACCCACTCAAACCCAGGGCCTCCCCTGGGGGTGTGGCACCTACATTACTTTGAATGGTATGCAGGTTTATTGTGTATCATGATCCTTGTACCCATATTCTGGGACTATGAAGGTTTTAGCCCTCTAACGTGCCTATTAACAAAAATAACTTTTAACAAATTTCTTATATTTATCCCATTTTGCTTAACAACTAATAATGTCTGATATCCAAAGCAAAAGAAAATCACTTGTTTGAGCATTTGTGGTAGCTAATTTTGAGCTGTCAGAAATCAAAGCACTCAAGAAGTAATACAGCTAATACTGTAGGGAATGAAGACGTGGGAGGGCCTGCACTTATAAATAGTTTGAACTTAATAAATTCTAATGGTCAAAGGTCAGATTTTTTTTAAGCTCATACCCTGGTGTTTGCTCAGTAAGTAAAAAAAAGAGGGCAGAAAAGTCATTGCATTTCTTTTCCAAATTTGTGTTAGCAGTGTGATTCATACTCCATGAATAACAGCCTGAGACCTGGAAGTCAAAGCAACCTAATAGAGATTTTATTACACTGTGCAACTGATTAATATAAACAAGGTGCACATTTATACAGCTATTACCAGAGATTCATCAGGGACTAGGAAGATAACAAGGTTATTCCTTGCACTGAATTCAGCCAAGAAAGGATCGCTACCTTTCTTGAAACAGTTTGTTTGTAATTGTCAATCGTACTGACTTAATTGATTTCACGTAACTAGTTTTACTGTGAGACCATATAGTGCAAGAGCCCTATCTTTGACTACCCAGGCTGAGTTTACCTCTTCTACTTAATCCATATACCTTATACTTTGACATACGTTTCAAAGCAACCAGGTGATTACCGATGAATCGGCTGCCCTCTTTTCAACTTCCTTGATTGAGCACTATGAAGATTTGTGATCTTTCTAGCACAAGGCTTTATTTATCTACAATTAAAATGTAGTTAATCAGTTCACCAGAAGAAACCAATAATGAGGTTTTCTTTCATGAAAGAAAGAGCAATTTTATTATCTGCTAACCCTGAGAAAAATAATGAAGCTACAATGTCCAATATACATGTGCACAGATACAAATTTGAAAAGAGATCATGTTCGGTACCAAAGGAAAACAAAGGAATATGCAGTTCACTTCAGATGTCTCAGATTAATATTGTTTGTCCAGGGACCACCGTTGTTAATCTGATGTCTTGTATCCTTAGCAGTAGCAAATTTTCAATTTGTCCTTTTAAGTATCCTGATGTTTGTTTTTTTTAATCAAAGCTGTCGCTAAGCAGTTTCTTTCTTGAGAGGTTGAGACAGCACTTTTTCCAGTTGGTTCCATTAATAAAATAACCTTTTCTACTCTGTTAAAAGTAGTTCCCTGAAATGCAGTTGGATTGTGTATTCCAATTTCAGAGTTTTTTGTTTCCATGTTTTATAAATTGTAGGACATGTCTTTCATATCTGAAATTTATCATGAAGTGTAAATCAGAATAGAAGATGATGATTTCTTCGTGACTACATCAGTTCAGTGTCCTTTGATAAATATGTTCATTTCAATTCAGACAATTTTGTTTATTCCACATTTGAAACTTGTATCAAACCTGCAAGGTCAGCTTTTTTAAAAGTAACTTAGTCCATGAAAATCACATGTATTAAATTCAAATTATGAAAATTAAAATTGATAGTTCACATTTTATCCGTATAGTGATGGTTTGTGGAATCTTCCCAGCCCCTTAACAATGTGGGCAATGGCAAAACAGTTGGTAAAATGTGGTGACCAGGAAAAAAATGAGACTCTAGGCATTGCGGAAATAAAAGTACCCTTTGCTACACAAGATTTAAATTGCAACATGAGAATCTTGCTTGCATTAACATCTCATTATTATCTAATCTTGCCTCATTTATATGCAGTTTGCTATTTTCCCAAGGGAAAAGAGAAACTAGATGGCAACAATAACCGACACGAAAGCCTGAGCAGGTAGCTGGCAGTTGCAACTTGCTGTCGTCTTCTTGATATATTTATCTTTTCCAGCATTCCCCAGCACCTTGGGGTACACTCCATCACCAGCACTGACTACACACTGGCATCTGCAAAGCACCAAGCCCTGCCAGAGGCACATCAAGGCACATTTGGGACCCAATTTTGATACAGTTCAGCACTTCAATACTGAACTTCAGAACTCACCAACACCTCTTACATTGAAACGCAGCTTTATGTGGACGCACAGACACCTATCTCATGGGTCGGAACAGGTGCACCTCAGGCCGTTGGCTTAATTTCTTAGCACTAACACAATTTGGATGTGCTTGGATGCTGACAGTCTTGCTTTGACTTTCCTGTTAGTGCAGACAGGTAGTCAGGCAGCTTGTCATGTTTGGCAACAATGAACGATAAAGGGGGACAGTGATCAGTCGGGGGAACTAGTTTTTTGCCAGTCATGAAAAGTGGTGAGCTGTCCTAAATGAATGAGTAGAAAGTGCAGAGGTCAGGAGAGGTAGTAGTTTGGTTGGATGAAGTGAGTGAGAGTCATTTAGAGAAGATGTTACATGCAATATTGAGAGTGATACTCCATGAGTCTTGGTGAGAGGTGGGTGCAGTGGCAAACTTAGGCCGAGTGCAAGCTAGCGGAGGGAAGGAAGTTAGTGGAATTGGCCCTTGCCAAAGGTCATTGATCATCTTTTGACATTGCTGTGTGTTCCTCTAGACCACGGATATTATGCTAACCCAGGTGCCTATTTCAGACCAGGTTGACAGTATTTCACATAGTACATAGCTGGGGTTTAAAAGTGGCACCTGTGATGCAAAAGCTGGAAGGTTCCAGCACCGGTGGGCATTTTATTGCTCCTTAGTGCAAGATAGCATGAGAAGGTGCAATGGAGATGTTGTGCATACTTAGTAAGGTGAGCCACAGTGAATTGCATGAGAAAACCTGATAGAGTTCAAAAGGAAACCCTCTATGAAACCTCCTAATATTGACACTTGACTGATTTTTGGTAAAATGCAGCCAATTATGTTTTATTGATTTAATTATGTTTCTTTTACTATTGTTCTAAGTACAGTTCATATGGTGGTCAATAATGGATTGCTACATCTAGTCCTGTTCCTGCTTTCTGTATTCTGCCATCAGTTTTACCTTGATGTTCCCATACTGCATATCTCTGCTGTGCCAAGTCAATAAACAGACTTACTTGCATCTTCTTGTATAGGGGTGAGCATTCTTTGTTCTAAGTGTTTCCTCTTCAGAATCAATGTTTTTTTTTTAGAAAGATACATCAGTTTGGATTTTACATAACCTCTATATTGGAGAAACCAAACACAGAATGGACAACCATTTTGCTAAACACACCTGCTCAGTCCACCATCATGACCTGTTTTTCAGGTTGATTGCCATTTTAATTCACCACTTTGCTCTCACGCTTACATTTTTGTCCTTAGTCTGCTTCACTGTTCCAGAGAAGCTCAGCACAAACTTGAGGAACAGTACGGCACCTTTCAGTTGTGAACTTTGCAGCCTTCTGTGTCATTATCATGTTTTAGCTTCCAAATTAATCTATTCTATATTTATGCCATTAACACCTATTCTAGCCCAAAGCTTTGTTTCTTTACTATAACCAATTACTTTGCCTTTCGTTCCATGACATCTTTTGTTATTTAATCTCTGCCACCCACTACTCTATCCTAAACCTTCCTTTTTGTTCTATTTCCCCATTCTCAATTTGTCTCCTGGGTCATGATACCAACCCCTCCCCTGAGTCCTGATCTCCAGTGAAACTGCACATGCGTAGAATGTAGATGGAAGCACTTCCCTACAGCGCATTTCTTATGCTCCTTGATGTCAGCAAATTCAGCCTTTGTATCTCCCTTCAATTGCAAAGAAGGGTCATTTGGCAAAAAATATTTCTTCTCGACAAATGCTGCCAGGCCCTCTGAAGCTTTTTCTTGAGTGCTTCCAGTTCTTATTCAAATTCCCAGAATCTGCACTATTTGCTTGAATATGAAAGAATATAGCCATTACCCTTAATGTTCAATGGCTTCGCCTCAGCATCAACATTAATTAGGAGCTGAACGAGCCCAGTGAAACAGATGCTGAGATTATTGCAACTAGCTGTGATTCCTAGAATCTTCAGGCGTCTATGGTGAGTCATTCACTTCCTGGCTCTCCAAAGCTTTTCTGTCACCTGCAAAAGAGAGAAGTCAGGAGAATGTGAGAATACTCACTACTTGTCTGGTTGGATGCAGCTCTAACAACACTTTGTTTTGTCTCAAATAGTACTAAGCTATCTGCCTGATTTGGCACCACATCACCCAATTGAAATACATATCATTGGCATATTGGCTTTGTAGTGTATACTTTACGTAGGCTTCTTGAGTAATTCCTTCCAATTCTGCAACATCCATCACTTTTGAAGAACAAGGACAGCAAATGCATAAGATACCAACACCTCTAAGTTACACACCACATGACTCAGACATATTTCACCATTCCTTCATCGTAGCTAGGTCAAAATCCTGGAACTTAATACTGAACATATTGTTTAGGCCATGTTCATCATTTCAGCTGCAGCAATTTAATAAGAAGGCCCATCGCCAACTCACAATGGGAGTTAAAGATGTCCAGTAAGTAGTGACCTTCTCAACCTCTCGGGGATTAATTTTAAAAATTTTCCCCATGGAATATTGGACACCTACCACTTTACTGCATGAAGAATGATATTTTGGAGCTGTAAGCTCAGGTGGCTGGCTATTTTGTCAAAGAATAGCGATCACTCATCGTGCCTTGTGATTCTGATTTCAACTATGGACTACAGTTACTTTACCGATAAAACACAAGTGGAATGTCCAACATAAAACCATTGTTCAGTTTTCTCTACATTGTATGCAAGCAGGAAATAGTCTCAAGGGAGACTCCATTAATGAGGCTAGCATCTTAAAAGTGAAGTGCAATCAATTTTTCAAAAGGAAATCTTCATAGCAAAATAATGATATTCTTTGTACCTGCACAGTGAAGCAAGCACTTTCCCTTTAAGTTTCAGCATTACCATTGCTCGGTTGCTGCACCAAGTTGTCACCAATTTGTAGAGGCATAAATTAGATTGACAAATCCTTGGATGGAAATGATGAAATTAGGACTGATGAAAGCAGCCTGTTTTAAACCTATCATTTGGATAGCCACATGCTTGCTAGTGCAGGTGCATCTACATCCTGTTTGACTTCTGCTGTAAGTTGCAGTAGAATTTCAATGAGACATAAAAGCTTAGGATCCTCTTTTTCACTCCCTAAATGACCTCTGACATTACACCGTGCCATTAGATCAGAACTTCAGGGCTATAGTACTGTACTAATTGCATAAAGAGAAATGTCAGGAACGGAGTTTCATAAATTGCAGGTTATGGTTAAAAAACAAAAAAAAAGCACTTTCTTTATAGAATCTTTGCTTTGCTGAGCATGAAATAGGAATTGCACACAGTTGCTAGAAACTAGTATGAAGACCATTTTAGAAGGATCTCATAACACACTCTATCACTTGAAAGCTCTGTTGGTTCTCTAATAGACTGAAAGTGACACTACCATGCTGTTTACTATACTGTGCTAAGCACTGTTCAGTGGTACAGCAGATGGTGGTGCATCAATAGGTCAGTATTGATTTAATAAATGTGCCTTGGGGCAGCACCATATTAGGTAAGTGCTTATAACTAGGTTTTATTTTTGATTACAATTTCCTCAAAAACAAAATACTTTATTTAAAAATGAAAAGCTCTGAATTCTAATGTTTGTTTATTCAAAAAAAATTATAGATTTTCTTTTTACTCTCACAATCATCATCTATTCTCAGAATTAATTCTATCATACTGTACTTTTACTTTCCTAGTGCAGTGGAAAATAGTGTATAAATTAAAGAATTGTCTTATCTTTTAGATATTCTTCAACCAAAGCTTGAATTGTTTAGCATTGTACATTTCTCGGGCAGAAATGTCGAAATCGTTACGTGGGCTGTAGATTCAAATTAAGGCCCTATTCCGAAGATTTATTACCCTCAGATGCTCAGTCTCTGTAGGACAGACAGAACATAAATTTTGTACAGCAATTTGGAGTGCAAGCAAAATTAGAGTTTATGCTATAAAATAATCAATTAATTCTATTAATTTAGCAAAAACACTTAAAACTGTTACTGAACGAATTTGAATTTGTGAGCCTCAAATGTCAGTGCTCCTGATAACAGCTTTTTATTTTAACCTCACTTTGGATTAATTCTTTTGAAAAGGTATTTTAGTTGTTTCCAGTCACTATGAATTCTATCCTCTGTAATAGGACCAGAACAAATATTTGATATTTTGATCTCAAGTCAGGCAGATTCCAGTTCAATGACGTTTTTCTTCCACGATTACACCTTGTACATTGTTTTGATTTGTATAGAGGGGTACTATGTACGAAGCAGTACTGACTTTATTTGGAATACCTATTGAGTGTGCAAACTGTACAAAAATAACTAACAGTGATGTCTTTTCAGGCCTATTTTTGTAGACATTATTTCCTCATCGTGAACAAAATATTTTTGAACTAAAATTGCAAGCTTTTTGTTTTTATTGTTAATTGCTACGATGATATTGGTCGTAAGGTTTGCTTGGAATTATCACAGAGCTTTCAATCAGTATCTGCATTCCCTGATACCTTTATTGCTCAAGTTTCTGAGATAAGTTTAAAATATACCAATGACTGTAGAAATTTACAAAATCTTGATTAATGTAGGTGCAAATATACTTTTTTTTCTGTAGTGTGAATCAAGGTATATTTATTTGGAAAGAGTTTGGTTAGAAAATTTAGAGGATAGAAACAAACTTAAGTTTGTGCACACTGCTCACCTTGTGGTAATGCAGGGAACTGTAACTGGAGAGGAACATTTGCTCAACAGCCATGTTGGAGTAATATAATCTGCCTCAGCAATTCGTCTAACACAGTCTTAATGTGAATTTGATAAAGGAAAATTTGTATTGCTGTTTGTTGGGCTAGTACTGGCTAAGACAAGGAAAAATTGACCAATCTGTCGCATGGTCGAATCTGCGGAAAACAGGCCCCTTATGCTAATGCATTTGGCCAAATGTTTATCAAAAGAAGTCTTTTGATTGTGTAAATCTGAACTGTCAGTATAATGTTTGAAATTGGCAGAACACTAAATGCTGCTTTATTGCATAATGAGGTAAGGTGTTTTATTTTACTGGCAAACGATATTGTATATCATTCCTTCCAATTAAACTGTTGTAGTGTTCAGATAATATATTTAAGAATTCTGCTGGTGATGTGGTACTTAATTATTATGTTACATTTTTTGTTCAATAGATTCAGAATGTTTGTCATATTTTGTGGGATATTGCCTGAAGATTATGTTTAAAGCTTCAAAATACTATGGAATAGGTGATTAATGCTGAATTAGCTGGTGTTGTTTGTGTGAGCTCAATGGCAACTGATGCTAATGTTAGGACAAATTTCGTGTTGGGAGAACTGCTAAGAGATAACGTTGACAACAAATAACTGAAGTGAGGGGTTTCTGTGTATAGTTTATGAATAACTGATCACGTTTTGTAGAAAATGAGCAACTTTATATGTGGAGTTGTAATCTGACTGATCATGTAAGTGATTGCTCATGAAGGTAGAGAAAGGCTTGTAATGGAAAATCTATGTTCCATTAACTGTTGTAAATTACCAGGAGAATACTGACAGAAATGTGTTCAACACAAACTAAAATTGTTCTTTGCTTCCCAGTATAGTTGAAAAACATTTGGCTTGTAACCCTGGAACTGTTGATTTCTTGAATTATGGCATGCTGGTATTGTTTGTAGAGCCAATTTCTCTCAATATTACAAATTTGTTACAGGTTCTATTCCTTAATTTAATAGGTTGAAAATATATAATTTTGTTGTCACAAAGATATGCCAAATATTGATTTCTACCCAGAAATTTTTTCACTGTACCTTTAAGTGGCTGCAGTTCAACTATGAAGAATTGTGAATTTTATGTTCCATATTTTTGGTGCCACATGATTGTTGAATTTATTTGTTTTCTTATAAGCAATGGCTGTACTTATTTATGTTAACTCCAACATTTTTGTAGGCTTTTGTTGAGATTTGTTAACTCTTCAGTTTAACATGCTGATTTGCATGTGTGGTAAATGGATAACATAAGCTGACATAATAAATTGTGATATTACGGTATAGAGATTTGTTTCAAGTTAGATTGAAGCCCGAACATCATTGATGGGACAGTTTTGAATCACATAAACATTTTTCGGTTTAGTAGAATAAAGAATTCACTATAGTAGTTTAAGGGAGAAAACCTTGAAGTTGAACTCTGAAATAAATTCAGTTTCTTTATATAATTCACTTCATGCACAAAGTAGACTGTGAGCCCCAAGGCTTTGCATTAATTATGCACGTTTTGAGAAAGCAACTGTCAGAATAGATAAGGTAGTTGAAACACATAAATTTTAAAGCCCAGTTTGCTTCACAATGGTTATGTGATGCAAGCATTGAAGCATGACTGAGATATGACATCTTGTCTTCTCTACATTTCATGTTGAAGATTGCAAATCCAGAGTACACAATATTAAGGGAAAATTTGTGTGTGTGTGTTGGTTTATTAATTTCGGCCTAATTACCAGGGACATTGTGCAGTTCAAAAGCTCTTCTATGCTGTGCATAGAGGTCACTGCATCATTAACATTGTCAATCTGGTAAAAGCTAATTTCAATAGCAGTTGATGTCATGACAGCCTTTTATTTTTCTAGCCAATCAGACACAAGCAGTAGTGACAGATGGTCCCATAAATGGGAGTAAAAGGGTGAAGCAGCCAGCCAATTCTGTGAGCTGATTTGTTGCTTCCTGTAGCATAGATTCAGTACAGCTTTCTTTTGTTTTGCACAAACACTTGCACTGTGCTTTTGGATCTTTAACAGAGGATTTGAAATATTATAGGTCTTCTCCTGGAGATTTCAAGTACGATAAGATCTAATCCTGTGCAATAAGAATGGTTATGGTATGTACTAGGACTTGATATATTTTAATCTGCTTGGGAAACGTACCAAAATGGTTCATTTTAATGTAGCTTTTATTAGTATAATGACAAAAGTCTATCTGTGAAGAAACAAACGAAATTAAAACCTATACCCAGGCTTCAGTGAAGGGTCCAAAAATAGTATTCAGCATTTACAATGACTTAAAGGATGTGATTTATGTAAGCACCCGTACAAACACATATTGTATTTCAAAGAGTTTGCAATTGTGACCTCATCAGAGAGGAGGAGGCTTGTATGCTGTAGTATGTGGTATATGTTGATTTCTTGTAACTCGAAACATCAGTGTTGTAGAGGAGGCATGCCTGCTTTTTACATAACGCCCTTTCGGTTTTGATTCACTGAAGACTACAAATTTCTTGCTAATCAAAAATGGAATGGGGTGGTTTAAAACTGGTAGGTGATTAAAAGATATGCTATTTGCCTCAGCATCAGTAACATGTTCTTTTGGTTTTAATACAGTATTTGAAAACATTTGGTCTTATGAGTAAAGGAATGCCTTTTGGTTTTTAAGCATATTTTATTTGAGATACATGAGCACGAAGGCTGTAGTGTTCATAAGCATTTATGGAGAGTTGAGTAGAAAAGAATTATTCTTTTTTTTTCTCCATTCACCACAATCTGTGGGCTTTATCATCAGCTACTTGTTTTGATGGGTGCAATATAAATAAGATTAGACTGAACAGCTGAAATGAAAGTGATAGCTAGAAAGAAAAGCCTGTGAAAGGTTGCCAGGGAAACAAGCTAAAGGAAGCTGAACAGAGAGCAGGTGGCAGTCATATGGGAATACCATGAAGCAAACGGTAGAACAGGCACTGTGATTGTCTCTTCCATTCTGTGAGAGTCACAACTTTAATTGTTTCAAAAGGTGTTAATTATATTCCAGACTGGAGACTAGCTCATTTGAAGCTATTATTAGACATCTGTGCCTTAAATGTGAATGGCATTTCATTGGATTTTCTTTCTATGTTGCTGAACTTGTCAAAGGGGACGATATTGTGAGAGTCAATAAGTAAAAAGAAAACTGGTCAAATAAAACCCATAAGAGTAAATTGTGAGTACTACATTGCCAGTGGTTGTTACAGATATGACTAAAATTTTTCACTAGGCTACCCTGCTTATTTGAATCTGATGATGATATTATTGCTTAGCCCATTTTTTTAACGTTATAATACTTTAGCAAAGAGGAACTCATTAATTGTTCAATTAAGATTAAAACTGTGATGCGTTCGATGTGAGGAATTGGAGAAGGCAAAGATATCCAACTACTACTAAAGCAGGATGAAGGTGCTAACTCTTTATAGAATATTGTTTGTCAAATGAGTTGCTCTTATTAGTTTGTTAAATTAGTGTGTATATATATTTTAAAACGATTTCAGTATTCTAAAGGAAGATGGGCTGTGCATTATACTGGTTATTACCAGTCTCTGAATTTCATAAGGCCTAAAGATTAAAATCAGTTGTTTAACATGGTTTCTATCTGTGCAGGACACCACCCCAAAATAGACAAGTACAATTTTTTTTATTTCTTTGTTCCTGCTTTGACACATATGGCAAGATTAACTATACGCCTGTATAATAACATAATAAATATTTATTTCTATAAAATGCCCTTAACTCTGAACGCTGTTCATTTCATAGTGAAGGCAACTTCAGATTTAAAAATGATTTGAGGCTAATTCATTTCTAATTAAATCATCCTAAATAAATAAATAATCCTTAAATCAGGTGAAATATGTTTTAAAATAATTTCAAAAACACTTGGAATTGGTATTAATATTATTTTTAAAAATTGCTGAGTTTAGTATTCATCAAAATTTAATTGTGGTCTTTTAAAGATACTATTCAAAGCAAATTAAGTTTTAGTTTAATGTTTTACCATTAATTAATTTATTACATTGACAACTTAAAATTAATCCGCAATAGGTAAGGAAATTTTGCCAGATTTATAGGTTTGTTGGCAAATTTAATGTGATTGTAAAAATATAACTGGGATATTTGCAATCGTATGACAGTATTAATACTGTTGTGAAAGGAAATTAGAGGAAGTAGATCTTTGGCTGGAAGAAACTGGTAGTTAATGTTAAAATGCTATAAAAATGTATAATTTATTTCCAATGAACTTGTTTGTTGTCACTTGTAAGAAAATAAGTAATCTAATAATCATTTTATAATATATGTGGTGCAATCTGCAAGACATTCAAAAGCAAATTGAACAATTACAGCCCCTTTCTTATAAACACAGACCAGCCTTTTTCTTACAGTTCTAGGTTTTGCTGAACTTTACTATTTGAACTTTACTATAGATTAAATTCAATTAGATTGTTGAACTATATTACTGCTCTTTTTTTAAATCAGTAATGTATGCTTTATGCAGTAATGTAAAGAAGTATTTTGCAAATTGTGATAATTTTGGAACACAGTAGGGATTAATTGTGTTACAATACTGTTGTGAATTCGGATTTTTTGTTAAGCAACAAATTGTAATCATTTTTGAATTTTCTTTTACAATGCCTGTGCATAATCCAATGATGTTTGGCTTTATTCATTTAATTTGTTTCCTCTGATGGAACTCGTACCAACTTGATGCAATTTTTACTGTGACTGTTACTGTGGTAAATCACACCATGCTGAATTTAATTTTGATGGCTGTATTGTAACTCTAGAAAAAGAATTAAATTAGAAATACAGATTTGATGTATTTCTGACCTCTGTAAACATGGTTTTTGACTACTTTAATTATCTAACGTTTCTTTTTCTTGACCAAACATGATGTTGTACACCAACTAACATCCCTTTTGAGGTAACTGATGTGGTAGAAAATATGTTCGTCAAAGTTCTGCACAAACATATTGAAATGACACACTATTCTATAAATTGTTACCCAAGTTGTTGTTTTTATTTATATTTATAGTTTCACCAAATCTAAGATATTCTTCATTAAATGCATACAATGACAATTCTTTGTCATCTAATTTCCTGTACCTCGAGGAAAAGGAGCAATTTTAACTACGAATTTTTAACCGAATCATCCATAGCAAGTTTTCTTATTTTTCCTCCCCTCCCACCTTTTATCCACTGCAGAACTCTCATTGTCTGTGCAATATAATTATGCCTTTTTGTCATTCTTTCTAAAAAGAAAGATTGCTGTTTCATCATACATTAACAGTTCCTAATTAAGCTAATTTGAGTATTTAAGTTTAAACAACTTTTCAGTAACTCAAAATATGATATACAGCAAATGATAATTAAAGCTATCAAAGATTTAGCATAGTTCTATAGTTGAGAATTTTTGTTTTCAAGAAATCCTTGTTGTGAATGCTGTGAACAGTAGTGTACGTTATGTAAACAGATGAACCACTTGAAAATGGGAGATAAGAGCAGATTGCATAAAACAGCATTACCTTGCTAGTTCATTATTGTAATACTTTGGAATTTTTTTTTTTACGTAAAATGGGGAGAAAGTGTATAGAGTGTATGGAACACTCAGGAAAATTTTATTTTCAATTGTAAGTCTTCAAAGTATACATCTTATTTGATAATTTAAAATGACTTTTGAGTTGAGGAGAAAGCCATAGACTTTGGCAGTTCAGTGAACCATACCTGCTTCATCAATAATCAGATTAAAAAGCATTAGTGTGCTTGTGATCAGCTAAATTGAGATAGTTTTGCAGCTTGTGCTTCTGATGGCAGTCCACAGCTGCATAAAACATTAATAACATAAAACATGTTAATTGCATCTTGGTCTGAGTTTCATGGTGAAAATGTTGAGTTAATTTGTGATTATGAGAGAACTGATATTTCAGTGAGTCTAAATGAGAATTGTGATTTTGGATGAGATTTTCGCATGTAGGCTAAAAAGGAAACTGCGGGTTGTTTTTGGCAAATTCGACATGTTTGGATTACTGTTATAATGTGTTGTATGACAAAATTACTTAGCATGTCTTGTGGAGTCCTGTTCAATTGCTGATATATAAAGAATTTAATTGCCATTTGTAGTCTGTTTATCCAAATGTAAAATATTAGTTATGAACTTAAAAGATTTGCCCGTGACAATCGACAAACATACATGCTGCAAAATTTCATTTATTGCATGTAGCTAAAGAAAAGAAACAAGCAAAATTACATGAAGAAAACTGTAATGAAAATATTTCACGAGATGAGATTGATTATGATCACTGAGATTTAAAGAAACTTTTTATTTTGACTTGTTTATTTTCGTGATCTTTGATAATATGTCATTTGTTATATTATTACATTAATGTACCACCATGTAATAATCTTAAACTCTAATCTCTAATAAAGAGCAGAGGTGTGATTTTAGCCAGTACTGCAATGAGTTTTGCATTCCTAAAAGTTTACAAGATGGTAATACTTTAAAAAAATTATTCATAGCGAAATACTCAAAAGGAATTCTAGATTATCTACCCATAGTAAAGCCCATAGCTCTTGTTTTGTACAATGGTTGGCATAAATGGTGGAGGTGGGTACAATTACAACATTTAAAAAAGGCATCTGGATAGGTATATGAATAGGAAGGGATAAGAGGGATATGGGCCAAATGCTACCAAAGGGACGAGATCAGATTGGGATGTCAAGTCAACACAACTGAGTTGGACTGAAGGGTCTGTTTCTGTGCTGTACGACTCAATCTGAAGTCATCCGTTTTACACCATCTCCTAGCGTTACAATTATTCCAGTGATCTCAGAAAATATGACCATCTTGTATGGAAATGTGAAGGTCTACAGCTCATAATAAGGCACATTCCGTCTACTATGTTCATGTTTGCTCCTTGCTAGAACAATTTAGATCTTAACCTATTATCTTCTTTCCATAATCTTATTGCTTACTTTTGAAAAAAATTTGAAACAAAGATGCAATGCTGTCAAACCTTAACCACACTCTGTGGCAGAGCAGTTGTTGTTCCTACAATCCTCTGAGTGATGAAATTTTTCCTGACTCTCTAACTTTCTAAGATACAGTTTTATAATTCATGGCCTAGGATCAATATGTATACTTTTGCCTTGCCAGTGCTGCTCACTTGTGAGTATTTAATTCCCAACCCTGTAGAGTCATAGAGTTATACAGTATGGAACAGACCCTTCAGTCCAACTTGTCTACACTGACCAGATATCCTAAGCACATCTTGCCCCATTTGCCAGCATTTGACCCAAATCCCTCTAAACTCTTGCTATTCATGTACCCATATTATGTATCCATATTTTAAATGTTGTAATTGTACCCACCTCCGCGACTACTTCTGGCAACTTGTTCCATATACGCACCACCGTCCACTTGAAAAAGTTGCCTTTCCTTCCGTTTTAATGCTTTCCCCTCTTATCTTAAACCTATGCCCTCTAGTTTAGTTCTTAAGACACTTAGATTCAACCACTGTTCTGGAACTGGATACATATGTGGCCAAAAATGAGACTAGGAGGGTTCATTTCCTGAAAGTCATTAGTCAGTAGCTTCCCAACTAGAGGAAATACTCTATTGTTAATCAACTGATCAAGACCTTAATATAATTTGCTTTTAAACTATAAACTTTATCTTCAGTCTGTTCCTCAAATCTCTTCTCATAGCTGTAGTTTCCCATCTGATACATTTGTCTGGTGAATCTTAAGTTTATCTAAGTGACTCTAGGATGGAATCTTATGCGGACCTGACCAATGTGAGTTATGGTGAAATTCATGACGGAAACATGTGGGAGCAACTCGCTGCGTCCTTTGTATATTTGCTAGGTGGCGAAGTGAGTTTCTCACCTAAGTAATGACAAGTTGCCAATTAAGTGGAATTATAGCTTGTGGAACATCTTATTAATCTTGCAGCTCACCTCATTAATATTCAGTTTCCTATTTTGCCAAATATGTTGAACAAGCTCAAATTTGAAAATTCTTGACATGAAAGTCAGAGCTGATAACTAGCAATTTCATCTCATTACTTGCTCGGGGCCGGTGTTGGACATTGAGCACTAATATCGCAGACATGATATATGGGCACCATTCACATGCACCCATGCCTGTAGACATTGGCACCTGACATCTATATTTCAATACTACGCCTTAGGCTGCATCAATAACTAGCATTGTAATGCTGCAGCAAGGACAGTTTGTACTTAAGGACATGCACCCAACTCAGACTGGACCAGGCTGAATCTCCAGCCTCTTTGCTTGTTATCATAGTACTCACTCACTCGAAGCCTACCATCGCCTTGCCGTTGTGCCATTTGTCATCTTAGACAGAGATACCAAGCTCACAGTTCTGCAATATTGCCATGCCATTTAACACAGACATAAAAACCAGGAAGTTTGCCATGTCCTCAGTCAAGTTAAAGGAGAAAATGATCTTCAGTTAGGGGTTCCCAGCACAGTAAATCAAGGGCAGCCTCCGTTATCAGTCCAAGGTAATGGACACAGTCATTCAGCAGCTTTGCACAATTAAAGACAGAATGCTCTCCAAATAAGAGATGGAGAGTCATATGTCAGGCAGCCCACTACCAACCTTGACTCTTTCTGCCCTATTGTGGGCTATTTTCATCTGGAATGAAAGAGAGAGACAGATATTGAGAGTGCTGAAGGTGGGTGGCACAGCTGTTACTTTTGGTGCAGGTGATGGTGTCCCAAGCAAATGAATAGGCAGCACAGAGGGCATGCAAGGTTCATGGTGTCAGGGATTGGTGACAGCAAGTGAAGGAAGATGTTTCAGGCAGTAGTGAGAGTGGTAGAAAATGAGCCTTAGTGGGAGGTTGGTGCAGTAGCAAATAAAGGATGAGCCTGAGGTAAAAGGTGAGAAAATGGTGGTACTTATGCTGGCAGAGTGCAGAACTCAAGATTCATACCAGACTCAAAATAATAACTGTTTCTCACTTCACAAATACTGTCAGACCTGCTGAGTTTCTCCATCATTCTGTGTTTCAGATTTCCAGCATACTCAGTACTTTGCTTTTACTCAGTCTTCATACATTGCTGCGCATTTCTCCAGAAGGCTGAAACTGCACTGACCTAACTGGCAGCCTCTGACCTGATCTGGTGTAGTGCCTCTTCTGCTGATCCTGGTGGACATCTTGCTTGAATGCAACCTCATCCAGTCCCTGCCCACAGAAGGAGGCACCAAATTTCCTTTATCCAGTATTTCTGGGACAAATGTCAGGAACTGTACAGTGTACATTAATACTGACAGAGCTTTTCTGGGAGCAATTTTTAAAAATTGTGCCAACAGTTCAAGGATTGTTTGGCAGTGCAAAGTTGTTCTAGAAATGGCACGTGATATGGTGGGATGAGAATTGAATGAGATGGATCCTGTGGGGCAGGGTAGGTAGTCAGTGAGGCAAGTCAGTAAGATACAGTGAGAAAACTTGCCAGGCTATACGACAATAAATCCTCCAAAAACCTGACACAACTTGCATTTAGGCAAAAATAGTGAGATTCAGCTATAGTCTTTTTATTCTCCTGATTTACTTTTATAAAGGGACATATAAAAACTGCATACAGTACTTGAACTTTGACTTAACAATGTTTTTTTGCAAAGTGACAATTTTTAGCTCAGAAATTTTATCTTTATTTGTGAAACCAAGAATGCTGTTGACTTTTAATACTTCACCTTCCTGTATTCTCACTCTTGCTAGGAGTTTTTACTGGAAATTACTTCAGGAGTTCTAAAATATTTAGTATAATTTCAGCAGATGATCAACAGAAATCC
>NC_063341.1:42419696-42455964 GCF_021869965.1 Rhincodon typus
CAGATTCTCCAGCATCTGCAGTTCCTGCTATCTCTAAAACAGAAATCCCCTTTTTGCATGTATCTAGAATTTCTACTGAAGTTATTGTGGTCAGTAAGAAAAACAACAAGAACATTTCCTACATAAATATATAATGTATATAAATCCTTCACTGTTCATTTTCAGTGTCTTAATTAAGGATTTACTTTTTTTTTCCCCACAAAATATATGACCATCACTTATGCATGTTAAATTGCCCTTCCACCCATCCATTTGATTAACTTATGTCTTCCTTAAGTCTTTTACAATTTTCCTCACAGTATGTGTAATCACTTTTTTTGTGCCAGTAACAAATTTAAAAATTCTGCTCTTTATGCCAAAATTTACACAGTAAATAACTACTAAGAGTAAACAGCTGAAGTTTTGATGATCCATCTCTGATCTGAGCAATACCCATTTACTGTAACCCTTTGATACTTGTCCATTGACTAACTTTCTTTCTGTGTTGCAGCAGAAAAGATTGTTTTAGTAAGGAAGTCTGTTGAACATGAGAGTCTGTATGTAACACATCTATTTTGTCTGCTTATTCCCTTTCTCAAAGAGAAATTTTTAAATGTGCCCAACATAACTTGCTGGACGTCTTTGATTTATCAATGCATTTCATAGGCACACCATGTTTATCTTCAATTTTGGATTCTAAGCTAACAATGTATAATTGACTGATTTCAAGTGGTCTGTATCACATTTTAATTTCTGTGTAATGTTCTCAGATGTATTACTCAAGTTAGTATTTTTTATCATCAACCCATCAACCACTACTCTTCTCCTCTTGGTCGAGCTCATTCTCACCCTGAACAACTTTTCTTTTAACTACTCTCACTTTCTTCAGGTAAAGGGGTGGCCATGGGTACCCATATTGGCCTCAGTTATGCATGTTTCATTGTGGGGTACCTTCCTTGTTTCAGTCCTACTCTGACCCCACCTACAACTCTTTCTCTGGTGTATCAATGAGATCATCGGTGCTGTTTCCCTCTCTCTCATCTGGAATTGGAAAAGTTTATCTTTTGTTTTTTGCTTTCAATGTCCACCCCACTTTCTCCTTCACTAGTCCACCTCTGGTTCCGCCCTTCCCTTCCTCGACATCTGTTTCCATTTCTGGTGATAGGCTGGCCATCAGATCCACTACAAAACCACCAACTCCCACAGTTACCTTGATCACACATCCTCACTCCCTGCTTCTTGTAAAGACTACTCCATTCTCCCAGTTCCTGCATCTCCGTCACATCTGTTCTGATGATGCCAACTTCATCAAGGGACTTCTGAAATGTCCACCTTCTTCCTCAACCAAGGATTCCCCAGCAACATAGTTTACAGGGCCTTCAGCCAGGTCTGGCTCATCTCCTGCACGTTGGCCCTCATCCCCTCTCTTCCCTACCACAACAGCAATAGGACTTCTTGTCCTAGCCTAACAGCGCACCAGCATCCACATCCAGAAGATCATTACCTGCCATTTTCACCACTTCCAGCAGGATGCCACCACAGATACATATTCCCCTCCCCTCCCCTCCCCTCCTTTGTCAGCATTCAGCAAGGATCGTTCCCTCCAGGATACCATGGTTTCCCCCTGCTCCAAAGTACATACAGACAGACACACACACACACAAACACACATGCACCCCCCACCCAATGGCACTTTCTCCTGCAATTGCAGAAGGTGTAACACCTGCCCGTTTATTTCCTCCCTCCTCACTATCCAAGGCCCTAAGCACACCTCACAGATAAGGCAGCACTGTACCTGCACTTCAGTCAATCTAGTCTACTCTATTGGCTGCTCACGGTGTAGTCTTCTTCTCTAAATTGGGGAAGCAAAGTGCAGACTGGATGACCACTTTGCAGAAGATCCATTTTCTGTCCACAAATCAAGACCCTGCACTTCCAATTGCTTGCCACTTCAATACACCACCATGTTCTCTGGCCAACATCTGTCTCAGGCTTACTGCAGTGTTCCAGCAAAGCTCAGTGCAAGCTAGAAGAACAGCACCTCATTTTCTACTTGGGAACCCTGCAGCCTTCTGGACTTAATATTGAGTTCAACAATTTTAGGGCTTGAGGACCTTTCTCCATGCTTTCCCCCACCCCCCACACTAGGCCTTGTCATCACATGGGCTGCTACCACACACTATGCATTGTCAGCTACTATTAGCAGCTATTTATTCCCCCAGAGTGACCTTTAACTACTCCTTTGGCTATCCAACTGTGTTTCTCTCTGAGGTCTGTCTCCACCTTTCATTTACTCTTTTCTCCTCACCCATCTTCTGTATAAAAACCATCCTTTTCCAAGCTACCATCAGTTCTGAAGAAGGGTCACTGGACCCAAAACATTAATTCTGATTTCTCCCCACAGATGCTGTCAGACCTGCATCAATTTCTGTTTTTGTTGAAGTATTTTTGATTTTTAAAAGGGCATGAATTAAAGTTGGATTTTCTGTGCTGACAGGCATGTCTGACTTTGGAAATCTGTTTATTGTCTTGTAACCATGCATGGAATTCTAATGCTGACTTTGTATTTTCTTAGATAATCAGCACCATGGAACCTCAGGTGTCAAATGGCCCTTCATCAAACACTCCGAATGGCCCATCAAGCAACAATAGAAACTGTCCATCACCTATGCAGACAGGTGCTCCTACAGATGACAGTAAAACCAACCTCATAGTCAACTATCTTCCCCAAAACATGACACAAGAAGAATTCAGGAGTTTGTTTGGGAGCATCGGTGAAATAGAATCATGCAAACTTGTTCGAGATAAAATTACAGGTTAGTTTGGGCCTGAAATAGGAAATAAACTGTAATTTAGCAATTCTGTTCAGGCAGATCCAAGCAAAATTTTTAATTTAAGCTTTAAAATTCTGTACGATGAGATTATGTAGCTTTAATATTATTTGTGTTTTAACATGTAAATCAAAATGCCTTGTATTTTCTCAGGGTCCCCCAGTCTCCGACTGTGTATGATAGAAGTTAAATTAATGGTATTACTAGCCATTTTCACCTATTTACATAACATAACAGAAGATACCATTTGTTTCCCTCAAGAAAACCCATGTCAAAATAACAGGCACAAATGTTAGGTACTGTAATCTCTCAATATATAATGTGACTGCTGCAATGATGAAACTTCAAATATTATAATATCATTTTCATTCTTAATGGCAGCAGAGAAGCAGCAATATAGGTCAATTGCCCACTATATACTTTTCTAATCTTCCTTTCCCCAAAGTCACTGAAAAGGAAAACCATGCCAAAAAAAAACCCAGATGACTGATTCATTACTGGTAATATTCAGGCTCCATGAAAGGTGGAGCTTGCCCCAGTTAGTTCTGGAATTGGATTTTTATATTTTTGCACATTTTAGGGGTGTATTTTTGATGCAATCGAGATGCAATGCAGCTACTGACTAGACAGCTGGCAAGAGACCGGAATTGTCCCCTTTCGCTCGCATCTCGGTGGATCTTCACCAATCAGGCAGTTAATATTCTACTGGCAGGTGTTCCATAGAATCAGGACCAACTGAGCATAAGCCTCACCCTCCAATGGCAACCGGAAGATCAGAGCTTGACAGCTCTTTTGCACCGTCCCAGGGTGGAGAAAAGGAATGACTGTAGGGATTTTGCTGGGTGAGGGTTATATTGGTAGAGAAGTATAGGGAGTTGGCTGTCAGCAGCTGCCCACTTCCCAACGCCAGATCCTTCTATCAGGTACAGGGTGCCTTTGAACAAGGAACACTCCCATCCTCCAACCCCACAAAACTGTAAGCAATATGCATCGATTTGCTTGTTGTGCTGTCTGCAAAGCAAACTCACTCGCATGCCTTGACTTATTACCAGTGACAGTGGGTTGAGGCCCATTAATGGGCATTAGAACTTAAGAGCTTTACCTGGACGTGATACAGGAAGGTTGTCCATTGTCTTCCTTGCTACAAACTCAATCAGGGTGCAGAGAGGAAGATTGATAGCCCCTACCCAGCATCCTGCTGCCTGATTACCTGGCTTGCCCCATCTCCACTTCCATCTCCCATTGAGTAGTGCAGAAAATTTGCTCTGTAAATTATCATCCATGTACTTCAATCTCCATTCCCATCTGCTTGCACAAGGAATGTTCTTGTAAATCCCTGGTGGAAATTTAGAAAACTCCTCATCTTCCTTTGGGCAACAAGGTGCTAATACAACATGAGATATTACCATCCAACAAGGAATACAATAATTGTTCCATCAAGCCATAAATCATGTATATTCTTCTTCTTCATGCATTTAATCTACTGAATAATCATTGTGTAAATGTTCTTGATCTCCAAAGGAAATAAAGTAAGATCACAGAATATCACCCTTTCATGTATAGTCCTTTGGCCAATCGTCCATTATTTTGTCATTCGACCTGGCAGAAGGACAACCAGAAAACATTAGACTTTTCAGGAGCTCTTCATTATTCTGTGCACATTATTATGGTTCTGTACTCATTTGGCTTGCCTTTTATGAGGCACAAGCTGTAGTATTTTTTCCCCAATATTCTAAAACTTTCTGCAGACAAATTTGGATCAAAAGCACAGCTAGAGGTGGCACTATAGAAGTAGGACGTATAGTGTCGCATTTCTTCTGCCTTGACCTGTATGGTGCCCCACACTAGACAGGACACTCATGTATGAATATGAATTCACCTTTTAATGTGCCAGAAACCACTGACTGGTACTGTCATGACATCAGCTATAATCACTCTGCCACTGGGTTTACCAACTTGGACCATACAGGTCCACTTAATGTATTCGCTTGTCACACAAAATATGTTCAACTGGAAGAGGGGCCCAGCACCAGTGTCACTTAAAGGGCTTGATGCATGCAGGTAAGAAAAGGTAGAGTAACTTCTGCTGCAGTATTTGGAAGTACTAAGACATGTTTTTGGGGGTTTTGTGATATGTTCCTGGATTTTCCTAGCACCACATGACTGATGGCAAGATGTCTGGCAGAATCAGGTGAAAAGTATCACATCAAATTCATCCTGTCCTAATTTTTATTCATTTCACAAAAGCAACGTGGCAACATTCTCCTTAAGTAACACTGAAATGTTAATCAATTGTCAATGATTAAGTGGCTTGTTGATGTCACAACTCACCTCATTTAATATTCACACTTCCATTTTACCAAACTTGTCAAATGACCTAGTCAAATTTTTTCCTGTTAGATCCTTGAAGACCAGCTGAACATACTCCATCTCCACGGATCTGTACATGCATCTGTCATCTACTGACCTATCACAACCATTTTGCACTTTTTCTGTGTGCTGTGGAAGCACAGACTTGCATTGCAGGGTGCACTAACTACTTACATTGAGAGGCTGCCGCAGGAACGTTTCATGCACGGGGCAGGCACCTTGTTGAGGATACACATTATCTGGGTTCAAGGTTCTCTGTCCCACTGTCATCATGTCTTCAGTCCTGGGGACCATTGGCTGGGGCAATTAGAGTGCAGGTGTGTGCGTGTCTGTCAGCTCTTGAGGGTGCTGGGCATGAATCTCCATGGCAGCCACCAACTTGTCCGTTGAGGCAACCAGATGGTTGCATGACTTCCTGCAGTCCTGTATTTTCTGAGCAATGAGGACCATTGCATCACATATGTCTGTTTGTCACTGCTGCTCCTCCTTGTGTATTTGGGTGAAATCCTTAATTGCCATATCCAGAAGGTCACCTCCTGCCTGGGGCTGAGCAGGTGGTAGTCTCTGGCAGTCCTGAGTGGCAGCTGTGTAGGCCTTTTCTTCCTTAGCCAGCTGCAGAGCTGTCGTGGCAAGGTGAACACCAGATTGCAAGCCTATACTTACTTTCTATGCCTACAGTTCCTATTGCATCTGGGCCTTCTCCTGTGAGGACCATGATTCTGTCCTCAGAGTTCAGGACAAGGATGCCAGGCAACCACTGCCACCACCTCCCTGGAATAAAAACTCATGCAGGCTCTCTCAGCGCTGTTATGGGCTGTCTTCCCCTCTAATAAGGAGGTGGCGGGATAATGAGTGAGATGAGTTGTTGGCACAGCTGTTTGACCTGATGCATGTTGGGGATGGGTGGTGAGGTGTTCTGAAGGACCGAGGAAGCAGTGCCGAGGGCATGCTGGGCTAGTGCTGTGGGAGACTTAGGGTGAAAGCAACTGAGGGAATGTGTTGCAGGCAACAGTGAGTGTGGTGGGGCATGAGCCTTGGTGGGAGATAGGTGCAGTAGCAGAGATAGCGTCTGAGGTGGCAGAGAGAAGTGTGCCACTCACCCTGGAGAAGGCACTGTACTTGGTGGTAACCTCAGACCAGGCTGGCAGGGTCTGGTGGCGTAGCCACTTCTACCAGTCCTCTGGGAAAAAGACTCTTCTCCTTTGCACCATTTGTCATCTTCTAGGACCTCCAGGTCTCTAACAGAAATGCAGTGCCGTCTGCTCTTTCTCTGCTATATTCTGATTTTGTCCGTCAAAGAGCAAGGCAGCTTTGGAATTCTAGTCAAAAACCGAAACAACTGCAGATGTTGGAAATCAGAAACAAAAGCGCAAACTTAAAATGCTGGAAAACCTCAGTAGGTCCAGCAGCATCTGTGGAGAGAAATTAGACGATGTTCCGGATCCATTGACTTTCTGTTCTGAAGAAGGGTCACTGGACCTGAAACATTAACTCAGATTTCTCTCCAAAGATGTTGCCAGACCTGCTGAATTTTTCCAAGCAATATTTGTTTTCTTATTGTGTTTGGAATGATAATGCTTTTCTAGATGCTCTGTACCATTTTAAAGATATTGTCGTTGCAAGCAATGCTGGTCTTAGGGCAAGTATCCACAGAGTGGCGAAGTGTTACAGGTATAGCGGATGATAAATTTGGGTGTCAACCAGACTTGAGGGATGCCATAGGGATGGGCTAAGTGATTAATGAAGCAAGTTTGATAAGAGGAGGTGGAAAAACTCTCTAGGCCTTATGGCAAAAAAGACTTGATGTAACTTGAACAACCAAGAAAATGTAAGATTGAGCCTTCAGTGTCTGAAAGCAGGAATTATAAAGTGGAAGTTTGCAGTGAAGGAAGAGCTTAATGGGTTGAAAGTCAAGAAAACCATACTAATACCTGCAACCTGCTCATCATGCCAGATAAGATAAGGGCGAGTGTTTTATTTAAACAGAAACAAAAGGTACAATTTAGCCATGACCACACATCAGGCATGTCCTTGGAGTGGTTCATGATCTAAGAATTTGTATAGTATACGCTTGTGTATAGTCCCCTTTTAGTTTGCAAGCCTTTCAATTTTAAAAGAACCAGCTGCACACATGTTTATGCTTTAAACATAATAAATGGTCAGTTCATTACCTTAACTAGTTCTACAAGCTATCTCATTAGGAAAAAAATAGCTAAAACACAAATATAGAAAATGTACACACATTTAAAGTAAATAAGGGCATATGAAGATAAAAAATGAGATCAGTCACGGATATTGTTGCAGATCAGTCATGCTTGAAAATTCTCTTTCTGAAATAAAGTGGTGAAACCTTGAAGTCAGATTAAGCAGCTGCAATGGCATCTCTAGGCGAGAATTTGGATGTTGTTCCCATTAGTGGACTGAACAGAACAGGTCCTAGGAATGAGTGATTCCTCCTTTGCTTTACATTTACGATCCTGCAGGTCCTAGCTCTTGGTAGCCTGGTTTGGTAGAGCAGACCTTTTCTGATGAAGGGTCTAGGCCCGAAACGTCAGCCTCCCTGCTCCTATGATGCTGCTTGGCCTGCTGTGTTCATCCAGCCCTGCACCTTGTTGTCTCGGATTCTCCAGCATCTGCAGTTCCTACTATCTCTGAATACCTCCCTCTGTCTCCCTGTTGGTATTCAGCTGATTGTCCTGAGATCTCTGCACAAAATGTTCCTTACAGCCAGACTTTTATGCAGTTTAAAAAACTGCAAAATGGCAGCTGTCCCAAACTGTTGAATCATATTTCCATGTTAATTATTAGGTTAGCTGGGTCTGGAGCACAGACCCATCCATTTTCCTTTAATTGAGGTAATTAACTTTTTAACTGTCTCAGCTATTCATTTGAATGGCTTTCTTTCTGTCAGCTTTTGGAGAGATATAAAGAGCTATTCACATCTGCAGGGAAACCATTGTCAACGATTTTCTGTTTACTTTTAAAATCATGCATTAAATTTCAAAAAGTCTGTCACGCTTCTTCTTCAGACAACAACAGTCTGGTTCCAACACCAGCTAAATTCACAAGGGAAGACATATGACCTCTAGAAGCCATTGTGTGAGAAGCCTTACGTCCATTTTAAAGTCAGATTAGCTTTCCTTACAGATTATATTATATAATTGCCCACTCATGACAGTGGTTATGTTGCAGGATATGTTATAGGGCTAGTAATCCAAACACCTGGATTTGATGCTCGATTTACATCCCACTATAGAGCATTTGTGGAATTTAAATTCAGTTAGCCCATACGAAATTAGCTAATAAGGCCCTTCAAGCCTGCTCCGCCATTCAATAGGATCATAGCTGATCAGATATTCCTCACGTCCACTTACCTGCATTTTCCCCATGACCTTAGATTCTTGATCAGTAGGGGAAGTCAATCTCAGCCTTAAATGTATGCAAGAACTTTGTCCCCACAGCTCTCTGTGGCAAGGACTCTCAACCCCCGAGACATCTGTCTTAAATTGGCATCCCTTTATTGTGAGACTATGCCCTCTGGTCCTAGACTCTCCCATTAGGGGAAACATCCTCTCAGCGTTTACCCTGTCAAGCCTTTTTGAGAATCCTGTATGTCCTCATTCTTCTAAACACCAGTGAGTAGAATCCCAACCTGTTTAGCTTTTGGTCATATGACAGTCCCTCCATATCTGGATCATTCTACTGAATTTTCTCTGAACTGCTTCCAACGAAATGATAGCTTTCTTTTAAATAAGGGAACCAAAACTGCTGACAGCACTCCAGATGTGGTCTCATCAGCACCTTTGTACAGTTGTTTCAAGACTTCTCCACTCTAAACTCCAACCCTCTTGAAACAAGGGTTGAAAATTCCATTAGCCTTCCTGCATAATCTGCTGCATTTGTGTGCTAGCTTTCTGTGTTTCACATGGGGTCTTGGGGATACTTCTATGTGTTGCAACTGTCTGCAGTTTTTCTACATTTAAATAATACTTTATTCTTTGGTTGTCCCTTCCAAAATAAACAATTTCACATTTTCCTACATTATACTCCATTTACCGACTTTTTGCCCACTTACTGAACCTATCATTGTCTCCATATAGAGATAGCAAGAACTGCAGATGAAGGAGTCAGAGTCAATACACTGTGGAGCTGGAGGAACACTGCAGGTCAGGCTGCATCAGAGGAGTAGGAGAGTCAACATTTCGGGCCTAGACCCTTCATCACTTCCCCGGCCATTACTTTCGCTTCCACCTGCGTGACCATCCCCATACACACACCCACTCCCAAGACCGTCTTCGTCCCCACTTGCAGCTCCAGCTCTACACCTAGCCCCAACCCCAAGCCCTGCCAGGTATTCACCATCCCCCCTCCCCCTTACTGAGGACGAATGGTCAGTCCTCACCAAAGGACTCACCTTCATTCCCTGTGCCCACACATCAGTGGATGTTGAACTCTTTTTCTGCTGCCACTGCCTCCATGCCTATTTCTTTGACAGGGAGTCTAACCCATCCTCTGCCGACCCCTTCTCCCACCTCCAACAAATCTCGTCCTGCTGGACAGCACTCCACAGCCTCCTACCCTCCTTCGATCTCTTCATCTCCAACTGTCACGACATTGATTGCCTTAATCTCTCCATCCCTCTCACTCACTCCAACCTCTCCCCAACGGAACGTGCAGCCCTCTGCTTTCTCCGCTCCAACCCCAATCTCGCCATCAAACCCACAGGTAAAGGGGGGGGCGGGTGCAGTAGTAGTATGGCTTACTGACCTCTACATTATAGAGGCAAGGTGCCGACTCTCTGACACCTCCTCCTACTGCCCCCTTGATTACAACTCCACCCCTGATCACCAGACTATTGTATCTTGGACCATCCATAACCTAGAAAATAAAATTGAGTTCTGATGAAGGGTCTAGGCCCGAAACATCGACTCTCCTACTCCTCTGATGCTGCCTGACCTGCTGTGTTCCTCCAGCTCCACTGCTGTATCGACAATATCTCCGTATAAACTGTTTTATCCCTCTCGCGACCTGTCTTTCCACATATTTTTGTGTTGTTGGCAAATTTGGCTACAGTACATTCACTTCCTTTGTCCAAGTCATTAATATATATTGTAAACCGTTATGGTCCCAGCACCAATTCCTATGGAACTCCCTTGATCAAAGGTCACCAACCTGAAAAAGAACACCTTATCCCCACTCACCCATTAGCCAATTCTCTATCCTTGCCAGTAGACTACCTCTAACACAGTGGCTGTTGTATTCTGACTTTACCTTTTGTGAAGTACCTTGTCAAACACCTTCTGGAAGTCCAAATACAACATATCTGCTGGTTCTCCTCTATCCACTCTGGCTGAAACCTCTTCCAAAAGCTGTAATAAATTAGACATGATTTCCCTTTCATGGTCCCATGCTGCCTTTGCTCGATTAGATTGCCATTTTTCAAATATACTACTATTACTTCCTTAATAATTGATTTCCAGTTCTTTTTCAGGAATAGATTGAAATAATTCCATAGAAGCCAGTAACTCATCACCAAGTCACCATTTATTTACACATGGAGAGTCCTCCCACAAAGCCAGCTCTCCGAGTGAACAGGATGTCTAACACTCCTTTTCTTATCTGTCAGCCAGGGCTCCATGATTGGACCAGATTAACAACCCCAGTCAGGGAACTCGTATTCTATCAGGTCCACCTGGCTGACCTCATTACAATCTTTACATTCCTACCTTTCTGAGTCCAAGGATATAGGCTGCTTTTTTTTGTAGCGGCTTCTTGGGAGTTTTAGCTTACCTATGATTTGGGCAGTGTGCAAGACACGGTAGTTTGCCTCTTGCACCCAGAGCTTCTCAGAAGAAATTTATTCCCTTCTTCAGGTGGCAAAGACGTCAAAGTGGCAACATCCGCTGTGTCCATCTCCAGATTCCAAGGTTTCTTGAACACTTGACAGAGAGGGAGAACCCACGGGTGCTGGGACAGTTGGAAATGCTTTCATGGAGCCGGGCACATTTTGCTCCTACACCATTTGCAAGTTTGCAGCCTTCATATGGTCCACATGCTTGTTCAGGACCATTGCGCTGACCCAAAGTTAATATGTCACTGACCTGACCTTGTGTGACCTCTTATCCATGCAGGGCCATTCCTGTGATTCCTAAACCAAACTTCGTATCCTGAAGTAAACTGTCTTTCTCGCTTAGTGGAGTTTTGTGACCAGCACCGGCATTCCTGATGCTGTTTCACTCCTCCCCTCAGGTCCAAGAAGATCAGATTTAACCTGGTGCAGAGTCTCCTCCACATTAGCAGCTCTACTGAAACTATCTCTGTAGTTGCATGAGTGGTGGTCCGATAATCAAATAGGAGCTGGGACAGTTTAGTATCTAGTGAAGCTGTAGGCTGTTTCTTTAAACCTGCCTTCAAAGTTTGGACTCCTCTTCTGCCAGAACATTGGATGATGGATGGTACAAGGACAGCTCCATATGTTGAATACCATTCAACTTTCGGAAATACTCAAATTCCTTGCTGGTAAACAATGACCCGTAACCTGTGACCCAACATTTCCAGGAGTCTGTATATTGCAAAAGGTGCATGCAGTTTTTCTATTGTCGTTCTCATGTTTGGTGAATAAACTCTATGCACATCCAGCCACTTTGAATGGGCGTCCACAATGGCTAAGAACATTGAACCCACGAGAGGACCTGGATAGTTGACGTGTAACTGAGTCCAGGGTTTACCCCGTCATTCCCAAGAATGTGGGGGAGCTGCTGGCAGTAATTTTTGTCCTTGTTATCACTCTGGGCACTGTCCTACCAACGCAGCTATGTCTGCAAGTAATGCTGGCCACAGGTGTCACTTCTCACCAATATCTTCATTTTGGAAACCCTGAATGACCTTGGTGGAGTTCAGCCAGTATGTGGTGGCAGCCTTTACTCGAGACAATGACTCTTGCTCCCCTTAATAATATGCCATCCTTGACTGTGATCGAGTCTCTCTGGGTCTGAAAAAGTTCTGGTTTTGTCGGCCCTTTGATTTCCCCCATCGCCACTAGATATTTGAGTTTTGCCAGGACCAGTTCTTTCCACATCCAAAGTCTGATATTGTCAGCTGTGACTGGAAGTGTGGCCAGAAAATTTAAAACCATTATGGACTCTTCCAGTGGTGGTACCACTGATGCTGTATCTGCCAGCGGGCAACAGCTCAACCCATTCGCACTTGCTACTCGGTTTCCCGGACGGTGTTCCAACTTGTAATTATACACATTTAGTATTAGAGCCCAGTGCTGAATTTGGCCTGAAGCTATGGATGACGCTGCCTTGTCCTCTTTAAATAGACTGAGCAGGGTTTTTTTTAAAAACAAGAAATTTGCATCTGTAACTGTACTGGTGGAACATCCTGACTCCAAACATGAGCGCCAAACCTTCCTTCTCTATCTGGGCTCTGCATTAGCTGAAGTCCTGGATGCATACGCTCTTGGGCGTTCGTCTCCACTGGACCACCTCTGAGCTAATAATACCCTGATACCATATGGGGAGGCATCACATGTCAATACCAGATCTCGCTTGGGATCATAGCGTGCCAACACCTTAGAAGATGATCCCTGCTTCTTCACTTCCAGAAAGCTGTGGCTTGGCTACACAGCAATGGATGCAGCTAAGCAATTTAGCTGTTCCAAACCACATGCAAGTGCACTCTTCTGGATACTGGCGTATAAGTTCTATTACACAATTTAGGTCTAGTAGTACTCCTTTGCTGTCTCAAGTCCGCATACCAGCAGCAACTACAATGGCTTGCTGGCCTGGATCCTGAAGAAAATTTTAACTGCTGGGATGAGGCTGGTCTTTGTTTTGGGGTTTTGCTGTGGGCTGACCTAGAGTCCCTCTGTTCAGGATATGTCCTGCACTTGGGTGGTGTTCTCCAAGCTCATTCGGACTGGTGAGGGTGTGCACTTTAATTGGTGTACTCTGCAACTCGTATTCTCCACTTACCACATTTTCCAATGATCAAGGCAGTTGTAGTGCTTGATTGAAGTTCAGCTAGGCTTCAGCTAGTAGACAGTTTTGCATGGTTACATCATTAGTGCCACATACCAAACAGCCTCTCAGCATCTCATTAAAGGTTAAACCAAAATCACATGCCTTTGCCAGTCATCTTAACATGGTCAAAACTCCTGATATGGATTCCCCTGGTTCTCAAACTGCTAAGCACAACAGAGCGTCTCTGCATTAGAGAAGGCTCAAAGTTATAATATTCGTTAACTAAATCCATAAACTCTTGAAAGGTTTTAGTATCTGGTGCCTCAGGGAAAGTTAGACTTCTAATAACCAAAAAAGCTGCAGGTCCACAAGCTGTCAGGAGAATTATTTGTTGCTTTTCATCTGCCCCAATGTCATTTGCTGGGGGAAAAAAAAACACTTTTTTTCTGCATTCTGGGCCCAGTGTTTGATGACAGGATCAAATGAGTCAAGCTTCCCAAATAACAGCATGACACCAGAAATGCTTACCTCAACTCAAAGATGACTGATGCAAGCGAATTTCTTCAGGAGCATACTTCACTCTCTCCCCACCAAAATAGCTCCACAGAGGCCAGTATCCTGTCATCAGGTCACCCTTTATTTACATGAGGTGGATCTTTGACACTAATTCATCTCCTCAGAGCCAGCTCTCAAAGTGAACAGGATGTCTGACACTCCTGTTTATATCTGTCAACCAGGGCTCCCTGATTGGGGCTGTTAATCTGGTCCAATCAGGGAACTCATATTCTGTGACCTCGTTAGAATCAGTACATAGATATTAGGCTATTCAGCCTATAGTTACCTTTTTTTTGCCTTACATCCTTTTTGAGTAGTGGTGTCACATTAGCAGGTTTCCAATCCTCTGGCACTTGTCCAGAATCAAACAATTTTCTGTAAATAACAATCAATGCATGCAATATCTCTGTAGCTACCTCTTTTGGGATCCCAAGATACAAGCCATCAGGGCCTGAGGATTGATCTGCCTTTAGCCCCATTAGTTTGTCTAACTCTATTTCTTTAGTGATGGTGATGGTACTTAATTCTTCCCCTGTATTCGTTAGTATCAATGGGATGTTCGAAGTATCTTCCACCATAAAGACTGATGCAATTAATTAGATGTATCTGGAATAAATAGCTAATTTTAGCTGAATTGCTGGTGTTGAAGAGGGTCCAGAAGAGGTTTACAAGAATGATCCCAGGCATGAAAGGCTTGTAATTTGAGGAGTGGTTAAGGACTCTGCATTTGTACAGAATCAAGTTTGGAAGGTTGAGGGGTGATCTGATTGAAACTTGCAGAATATTGAGAGGCCTGTGTACAGTGAATGTGGAGAAGGTGCTTCCACTAGTAGGAGAGACTAGGACCCAAGAGCTCAGCCTCAGAGTGAAGGGACGACCCTTTAGAACTGAAATGAGGAGGAATTTCTTCAGCCAGAGGGTGGCTAATCTGTGGAATGCATTGTCACAGAGGGTTGTGGAGGCCAAGTTATTGAGTATATTTAAGACAGTGATAGACGGTTCTTTATTGGTAAGGGGATCAGGATTATGCGGAGAAGGCAGGAGAATGAGGTTGAGAAACGTATCAGCCTTGATCAAATGATGGGCCAAATGGTCTAATTCTGTTCCTATGTCTTATGGTTTCAGCAATGATGACCATTAAACTACCAGTATGTCATTAGCATACATGCATACAAATTAGGAGCACGAGTAGGCCATTCAGACCCCTGAACCTGTTTCACCATTCCATCTTGGCTGATCTGAGGATTCCAATTCCTGTCTTCCTTGAATAAACTTTCACCACTTTGATCAAGATTCCGTCTACCCCTGCCTTAAAAATACTGAAGGAGTCTGCTTCTACTGCCTTTTGTGGAAGAGAGTTCCAAAGTCTCATGTGCCCCATGAGAAAAAATTCTCTTCTTTGTCTTAATGGACAACCCCTTGTCTAGGTACAGTGGTCCCTAGTTCTAGGTTCTCTCACAAGAGCAAATATCCTTTCCACATGCACACTGTGAACACCCGTCGGGATCTTATGTTTCAAAGATGTCACCTCTTACTGGTTTCCTGCTCTTCACTCCAATAGATACAAGCCTAGCCTGTCCAACCTTCCTTCATAAGCCAGATGCAGTTGTTAGTCAAGTAAACCTTCTCTGAACTTTTTCAGAGCATTTACATCCTTCCTTAAATAAGGAGACCAATACTGTACACGGTATTCCGGTTGTAGTCTTACCAATGCCCAGTATAACTGAAACATAACCCTTGCTACTTTTTTATTCAGTTCCCCTCATGATAAATGAAAACATCCTAATAGGTTTTCTAATTACTTGCTGTATCTACATATTAATTAGGGTCATAGGGTAATACAGCATGGAAACAGGCCCTTTAGCCCAAACTGGTCCATGCTGACCATGGTGCCCACTCAGCTAGTTCCAATTGCCCGCATTTGGTCCATATCCCTCTAAACCCTTCCTATTCATGTACCTATCCAAATGTTTTTAAAATGTTGCTATTGTACCTGCCTCAACCACTTTCTCCAGCAGCCCATTCCATACACTGTCTGCATGAAGAAGTTGCCCCTCAGGTCCTTCTCAAATCTTTCCACTCTCACCTTAAACCTATGCCCTCTAGTTTTCAATTCCCCATCCCTGGGAAAAAGACTATCATGCATTCATCCTATCTGTGCCCTCATGATTTTATACACCTCAATAAGGTCACCGCTCATTCTCCTATGTTCCAAGGAATAAAGTCCTATCCTGGTCAACCTCTCCCTAAACCCCAGGCCTACTAGTCCTGGCAACTTCCTCATGAATCATCTTTGCATACTTTCCAGTTTAACTATGTTTTTCCTATAACAGGATGACCAAAATTGTACATAATACTCCTCCAAGTGTGGCCTCACCAACGACTTATACAACTGTAACATGACATCCCAACTCCTATACTCAATGCCACCGATGACGGCCAGCATGCTAAATGCCTTCTTCACCACCATGTCCACCTTTTGACGCTGTTTTCAACAAATTATGTATTTGTACTCACAGGGCCCTCTGTTTCACAACACTCCTCAGGACCTTACCATTTACTGTACAAGCCCTACCTTGGTTTTACTTTGCAAAATGCAACACTTCACACTAGTCTGTGTTGAATTGCATTTGCCAGTCCTCAGCCCATTTCCCCATCTGATCGAGATCCCTCTGTAATTTTTGATAACCTTCTTCACTATCAACGATACCTCCTAATTTTGTATCATCTGCAAAACTACTAATCATGCCTTGTACATGCACATTCAGATCATTTATGTAAATAACAAATAACAAAGGTCCCAGCACCGACCCATTTGGCACACCACTAGTCACAGGCCTCCAGTCCGAGAAACAACCTTCAACCATTACCTTCTGCTTCCTGCCATCAAGCCAATTTTAAATCCAATTAGCTAGCTCTCGCTGGATCCCATGTGACCTAATTTTCATGACTAGCCTGCTGTGAAGGACCTTGAGGCAGGTACAATAGCACCATTTTAAAAACATTTGGATAGGTACATAAATAGGAAGGTTTAGAGGGATATGGACCAAATGCGGGCAGTTGGAACTAGCTGAGTGGGCACCATGGTCAGCATAGACCAGTTTGGGCTAAAGGGCCTGTTTCCATGCTGTATTACCCTATGGCCCTAATTAATATGTAGGTACAGCAAGTAATTAGAAAACCTATTAGGATGTTTTCATTTATCATGAGGGGAACTTAGGTCAAAGGTCTTACTAAAGTCCATATAGCCAACATCCACTGCCCTACCCTCATCTATCCTCTTGGTTACTGCTGCAAAAAACTTTAAAAGATTTGTCAAATATGACTTCCCAAGCAGAAATCCACACTAACTATCCCTGATCAGATCTTGACTATCCAAATGTTGGTTGATCCTGTCCCTCCGTATCCTCTCCAATAACTTGCCTACTGATATCAGACCCACTGGCCTGTGGTTCCCTGGCTTGTCTTTACTACCTTTCTTAAACAACGGAAAAATATTAGCCACCCTCCAGTCTTCTGGAACTTCACCAGTGGCTAAAGATGAAGCAGAAATCTCTGTGAGGGCCTCTGTAATTTCTTCCCTAGCTTCCCATAACATCCAAGGATGGACTTGATCAAGCCCAGAAGATTTATCCACCTTAATGTGCTTTAAGGCTGCAAACACCTCCTCTCTGGTAATGTGTACACAGTCAAAAACATCCCCGTTTGTTTCCCTTATTTCCTTACCATCCGTGATGCTCTCCTTAGTAAACTTGGAGGAGAAATATTCATTAAAAATCTCCCTATTTCCTGTGGCTCCACACATAGATGGCCATGCTGATCTTCAAGGGGACCTATTCTCTCCCTAGCCACCCTTTTACTCTTAATACAGCTATAGAACCTCTTGGGATTATCTTTAACCTTATCTGCCATATCCATCTCATACCCTCTTTTTCTCTTCTGATTTCCCTCTTGAGTGTGCTGCTACACTTTTTATAGTCATCCAGGGATTCACTTGAGCCCAATAGCTTAAACCCAATGTATGCCTTCTTTTTTGTGACCAGAGCTTCAATATCCCTAGTCAGCCAGGAATCCCTAAACCTGCCAGCTTTTCCCTTCATCTTAATAGGGACATACTATCCTGGGACTCTTGATATCACAATTTTAAAAGCCTCCCATTTGGCAGCAGTTCCCCTTTTCCTTCAAACAGACTCACCCAATCGATTGCTGCTAGATCCTGCCAAATGGCTCCAGTTTAGCACCTTAACCTGTGGACCTGACCTATCTTTTTCCATAACTATGTCACTGGACCCAAAGTGCTCTCCAACTGACACTTCAGTCACTTGCCTGACCCCATTTCCTAAGAGGTTTCCAGTGTTGCATCATCCCCGAGTAGGGCCCTCTACATATTGATTTAGGAAACTTTCTTGGACACATTTGACAAATTCCACCCCATCTGGGCCTTTTACACTGTGGGTGGCCGAGTCAATACAGGGGAAATTAAAATCTCCAACCAATATTACTCTATTTTTCCTACAGGTATCTGCAATCTCTCTACACGTCTGCTCCTCTAGTACCCACTGGCTATTTAGGTGTCTATAATACAGTTCCAACAGAGTGACCATGCCCTTTTTTGTTTCTAAATTCTAACCATATAGTCTCATTTGATGATCCCTTAAAAATATCCTCTCTAAGCACTGTTGTGTGCAACAAATCTTTGCTAAAACTTTAAACTGTTTTTATGTCCTCCCTTATCAAAAAGGCAACTCCCCCTCCTCACTTACTTATACTTCTGACACGCCTGTAGCTTCTGTATCCTGGAACATTGAGCTGCCAGTCCTGCACTTCTCTTAGCCATGTTTCTGTTATGGCTATAATATCCCACTCCCCAGAGCCAATGCATGCTCTGAGCTCATCTGCCTTACCAGTCAGGTCTAGTGCGTTGAAATAGGGATGCACTTTAAACCAGAAGTCTTTTCTCTCCCTTTACTGTGCCCTGGCTATCCTGAATAGTAAACTTCCGGTCAACGGCTAATGTATTTTCCCCTGACTTCTCGATGGCCCCTCTCATATTCAGAGTCCCACCCGCCGCCAAACTAGTTTAAAGCCTTATGAGTAACATTAGCAAATCTCCCCGCGAGAATATGGAACATCCTCCAGTGCAAGTGCAATCCATCCCTCTTGTGCAGATCTCCTGTACCCCAGAAGAGATGCCAATGATCCAAGAACTGAAAACCCTGCCTCTTACACCAGCTTCTCAGCCACTCATTCATCTGGCCTATCTTTCTATTTCTATCTTCACTGGCACGTTGCACTAGGAATAATCTGGAGATTACTACCCTTGAGGTCCTGCTTTTTAATTTATTACCTAACTCCCTATTTTCATTTTGCAGGACTCCATCCCTTTGTGCACATCGGTACAAATGACATAAGTAGACAATGATCTCTGGCTGTTTACCCTCCCCCTTCAGAATGTTCTCCAGCTGCTTAGAGACATCCTTGACACTGGCACCCGGGAGGCAACACACCATCCTGGTGTCTCTTCTGCAGCCACAGAACCTCCTGCCTGTCCCCCTCACAATTGCATCTCCTATCATTATCACTCTAACTGGCTGCACCCTTTCCCTCTGTGTGGCACTCACAGTGCCACTGACCTGACAGCTGCTGCTAACCCTGAAAGGTCATCTCCCCCACCCCCCCCAAGTAGTATTCAGAGCAGTATATCTGTTTGTGCAGGTTCCCCTGTGGGCCATTCCCCTCAATATCTGCCTTGCCCCCTTACCTTTTCTGGTGGTCATCCAGCTGCCTGTACCTTAGGAAAGACTACTTCACTATAGCTCTTCTCAGTTATATCCTCTGCACCCTGGATGATCCTGACTCCTTGACACCAGGTTCTTTCTGACCTGCTGTACAGTCATGACGACTGTGGCGATGTCTCCCAGAATTCTGCTGTGATGACTCTCAGCTGCCCTCTGATGCGCTTGTTTGCAATTGCACGAGGACACCCAGATCCCTCTGCATCTCAGAACTCCCCAAGCTCTGATCATTTAGATAATATGTTTCTTGTTTATTCCTCTCACTCATTTGGATGATGTCACATCTTACACGTTTGGCTGTTTTGCCAGATCTTTGCCCACTCATCAGAAGGCATATGGCATACTCAGTTTTATTAAACCAAGACATCGAGTTTAAGATCAGGAAGGTTATGCTGGAACTGTATAAAAGGTTGACGTGTTTGCACTTGAGAGACTGCAGTGGAGATTTATCGGGCTGTTGACTAGGCTGGAAAGTTTTAGTTACGAAGGGAGATTGGATAGAGTGGGGTTGTTTATCTTGGAGCAGAGGAGAATGAAGGTGATTGAAATGTATGAAATTGTGAGAGGCACAGACAAGGTAGACCAAGGAAGAAACCTTTCCCTTTGGAGGGATCAATTACCAAAGAGCATAGATTTAAGGTAATGTGCAGGAGGATTTAAGGAAATATCTTTTCCACCAGAGGGTGGTGGGAATCTGGAACTCACTGCCTGTAAGGGTAGTAGAGGCAGAAACTCTCATAACATTGAAATATTTATGTGTACACAATGTATTTGTGATGCCAAAGCATACAAAATTATGGGATTAGAATAATTAGATGATTGTTTTTGACCTGCGCAAACTCAATCGGCTGAAGGGCCTTTTTCTGTGCTGTAGACCTCTGACTCACTTGAGTTATCTATATCCTTTTGTAGACGCCTAACGCTCTCTTACAACTTACTTTCCTACCTATCTTTTTGTCATCAGCAAACTTAGTAATCATATCTCCAGTCTTTCTTCCAAGTCATTTATGTACATTGTAAAATCCATATGGCACACCTGTTGTAATATCCTGCCAACCAGCAAACGACCCATTTATGCTTACTTTCTGCATCATGTTATCTAGCCTATTTTCTCTTAATGCCAATATGCTACCCACTACACCATGAACTTCTATTTTCCACAGCCACCTTATCAGATGGCCTTCGGGAAATCTAAGTACAATGCATCCGCTGGTTTCTTTTATTCCACAGCATGTTATTTTATCAAAGAACTCCAAACATGATTTCCTTTTTACAAAAACATGTTGATTCTGCTTCGGGAGTCTTAGAAAATTAAAACCATTGCATCAACTATCTCACTGGCCATTTGTTTGAGTACCATTGCCTGAAGTCCTTTGGGATTCAGGTACTTGTCAGCTTCGATCTCCAACAATTTGCACAACCAGTTTCCTGATGATTTAATTTTCTTGAGTTCTTCCCTGCCTTCCATTTCCTAATTTACAGTTATTTGTCGGATGTTACTTGTACCCTCTATAGTGAAGAGCAATGCAGAATACCTGTTCAGTTCATTTGCCATCTCCTTATTTTCCATTGTTTAATCACCAAGCTCATTTCCTATGATACCATTGCTCACTTTGCCAACACTTCTTTCTAAAGTAGATTTTGAAACTTTTGAATCTGTTTTGATATTTCTAGACAGCTTTTCTCATACTCCAAATATTTTTCTCACCCTTTACATTTTTAACATTCTACCCCAATCTTCTGACCCACCATCCATCTTTGTGTAAGAACAAAATCACTTCAACTATTAGGAACAAAAACAAAGTTGCCGGAAAAGCTCAGCAGGTCTGGCAGCACCTGTGAAGGAGAAAACAGAGTTAACGTTTCGGGTCCGGTGACACTTCCTCAGAACTGATGGTGGCTGGGACAACGTCAATTAATATGCAGAAAATAGGGAGGTGGGTGGGGTAGGGAGTAAACGATAGGATAGAGCCCAAAGAGAGAGAAAGATAGTTGGACAGACAAAGGAGTTGCTAACGATCAGGCTGGGAGGGTGAATAGTTGTTAATGGGGACTATTGGTGACTAACAACAGGGGGTGTGTAATGGCAGACTATGTGGTAACAAGGTCTGGTGTGTGGGATAGGGGGCTGGACATGGGAGAGTTTAGGCCCTAAAACTATTGAACTCAATATTGAGTCTGGAGGGTTGTAGGGTCCCCAAGCAGTAAATGAGGTGTTGTTCCTCCAGCTTGCGTTGAGCTTCGCTGGAACACTGCAGCAAGCCAGAGATAGAGATGTTGACCAGGGAGCAGGGTGTTGCATTGAAGTGGCAGGCAACAGGTAGTTCAGGGTCATTTTTATGAGCAGAACGTACATGTTCTGCAAAGCCGTCGCCAAATCTACGCTTTGTTTCCCCAATGTAGAGGAGACCACATTGTGAGCAGCGCATGCAGCGAATCCCAGATTCTGGGAAGTGCAGGTGAAGTGTTGCTTCACCTGGAAGGTATGTTTGGGCCCTTGGATACTGGGAAGGAAGGAGGTAAATAGGCAGGTGTTGCACCTTCGCCGGTTACAGGGGAAGGTGCCGTAGGACTATGGGGAGGTATTGGGGGTGTAGGAAGTGTGGACTCGGGTGTCCCGGAGGGAATGCTCCCTGCAGAAGGCAGACAAGGGAGGGGAGGGGAATATGTGTCTGGTGGTGGCATCTCGCTGCAGGTGGCGGAAATAGCATCTGATGATGTGGATGCTGGTAGGATGGTAGGTGAGGATAAGGGGAACCCAATCGCTGTTGCGGGAGGGAAGAGAAGGGGTGAGGGCAGAAGTGCGGGAGATGGGTCGGACCTGGTTGAGGGCCCTGTCGACAATGGAGCTGGGGACTCCTCGGTTGAGGAAGAATGTGGACATTTCAGAGGCTCCCTTGTCGAAGTTGGCCTCTTCTGAACATATGCGACGGAGATGGAGGAACTGAGAGAATGGGATGGAGTCTTTACAGGAAGTGGGGTGTGAGGATGTATAGTCCAGGTAGCTGTGGGACTCTGTGGGTTAGTAGTGGATGTTAGTGGCCAGTCTATCCCCAGAAATGGAAACAGAAATGTTGACAATGGGAAGGGAGGAGTCCGTGATAGACCAGGTGAAAGTGAGTGCAGGGTGGAAATTGGAGGCGAAATTGATGAAGTTTTCCAATTCCAGACGAGAGAGGGAAGCAGCACCAATGATATCATCGATGTATCAGAGAAAGAGTTGTGGGTGGGGGCCGGATTAGGGCTGGAACAAGGAATGTTCCATGTACCCGTATGAAGAGACAGGCATAACTCGGGCCCATGTGGGTACCCATGGCAACCTCTCTTACCTGAAGAAAATTAAAGGAGTTGAAAGAGAAATTGTTGAGGGTGAGGACAAGCTCGGCCAAGCTGACGAGGATGGTGGTGGATGGGGATGGTTCAGGTCTTTGCTCCAGGAAGAAGTAGAGGGCCCTAAGACCCTCCTGGTGGGGAACGGACATGTAAGGGGATTGCACGTCCATGGTATAGGGGAGGTGGCTGGAGCCGGTAAACTGGAAGTTTTGAAACTGACTATTACTTGGATAACAAAGGCTGACCCAGCCCAGTTGACCCGGCAAAATTTTTCAAACACATATTCGAGGCAATGCCAAAATTGGGAAAGTAGTCCCATAGATTAGTAAACCAACAGCCTGTTTAGTCATACCAACAGAATTATGCTTGTCAAGCAATATTCAAGACTCCTCCATCACCATCCCTGGTCATGTCCTCTTCACCCAGCAGGATAGACCCACCAGAGCTGGCTGCAACTTAAATCAGGATGGAATGGACCTCGGAGTTCTCAGCATTGACTGCAGACCCTGTGAAGCACTGGCACCATTCAACTTGTATCAGCTGTCCTGCATGTTAATGCCGTTTGGAAGAAATAATGAGGATTGCAAGTGAAACCAGTGTAGCTCAGCAAGTGAAAGGTTAATTGGTGAATGTGATTTTGTGCTCAATTACATCAATTACAATGACTTGTTCTGATATTTTGCATCCATGGTATTAAACCGTTGTTCACATATCCATCCCAACCCACCCTAATAATTTAGTTCAGCTGTGTTGAAGGTTTCAGAATGAAAAAAGGAATAACCTGTATAATACATTTAATTGTTCAAATGATACTTCTATTGTACAAGCTGAAATCCTGCCTCAATTTCTGTACAATCTTTTGCCAGCAAGTACTTAGGATTCTGAGTGGAATTTTAAGTCTTAGGACCCAATTTTCTGCTCCCAGAATAGACAGGAATAACAGCAAATGCTGTGATTTAATCAGATGAAAGCAGATTTGCGCCATCAAGATAAACTTTAGCAATTAAGTCCTCCCTCCTTAAAAGGGGAGTCAGCCGTCTCATATCATATGTGCATGGGTTTGCATCTGATTAATTGCACAACATGCTGGAATTAACTTCACCTTCCCAATCAACATCTGCTCAGTCAAAATACTCTGCTTCAGGTATTTGATCACATATAGCAAGTGTGTACCTGGTCACTTGGACTTCAGCCTGACATGAAGCTGACAAACAGCACATCCTCCCAGTTGTTTCTGTCATTTATCATAATGGTCTTAGACAACAGTACATGGGAGAATCTAGACAAGCCACCATCTCTGGACAAGCTGACTAAGACCCTCGAATTCTTGAAGAATAATAAAACTCCTGGAAGTGATAGCTTACTGGGCCAGTTGTATTCGATTCTACGGGACTTGATGGGCGAGAACCTGTTGGAGGTGTAAGAATGTATGCTTCTGGCCAGGAGCACGTACAAATCCATGAGGAAGGGCATCATTGCCCCAATTTACGAGCAGAAGGTACGGAGGGAGGAATTTGCAAATTGGTGACCAATCTCACTACTAAATATAGACTACCAAATTCTTTACCAACTAGGTCAGAACAGCTCTGGGGTCAGTGATTCACCCTGATGTTAAACACCTCACTGGGGTAGTATGCTGTAAATCGATATTTAGAGTCATCACAAAAGTTAATTTTTTTTTTCAGTAACAGAATTCCCATTTGTGTGCACACCTCTGCTCTAGCTCGTCTTTAAAACAAAAAAAAACTACTTCAAGAACAGCAGCTGTGTAAACAGTGCTTACAATGGGAGTCAGGTTAGTTGCTTTTAAAAACTTAAGTAATCCTTCAGCATTCTTTGATTTTAAAATTACTCAGACCACAATAAAAATAAGGTAAAATAAAAAAGACAGAGTCTTTACGCTTATCTGCTTTGCTCTATACCAAGCAGGATGTTTTCTGAGAGCCTTGTGCTTGCTGTATTCAACATTCCTCATTGACTGGTATGTATTTTCATTTTCTTTATAAATGAAATAAAATAAGGAGCTTTTGATTTTAACACTGATTCAGAGCCCAACTTCGTTGTTAAGGCTAGAGTGCGTGTACGAACCTTGTCCTGGATCAAAGTTAGCACTGAGGCAGCCATGATACATTGAACACCTGGATAATTTGCACTAAAATGATCTATGTGTCAAAGATTTATGAGTTATGTTACACAGTCCACTGCCTGGTGATTGCTGCCAAGTTGTCCCACATCCTGAGACTGCTCCTTATGTGTCTTACATTCTCACCATTCCTGTAGTGCTGCAATTGCAATGGTCCTTCACTGAACCCATGCAATCCCTGAGCATCCTCACTGACAATGCTTCAGTTACCATGAGTCAATGAAGTTTTGAGCTGTATGTGACCATTGTAATCCTTACATGTTAAACTTTCTGGTATGACTTTGAAAACCACAAATATGTGACCTTACCCTTCTGGAGCCTGTAATGCATGACAGATTCTACCATCGCTTCTGTAAGGATCATGTGCCAGGTGCAGCCAATGGACATCCCAGGTCTTGCTTCCTACCTTAAAATTTGTTAACAACGTCAGAGTCCCTGAGAGTAATTGGAAGCACCAGGACTGGCATCACCAGCGTGAGATTCCCTAATGGATGAGGCAATCTGTAGTCACCCACTTCGCTAATTATGAGAGAGGTACTAAGATATGTCAATGAACACAGCACAATCTTTAGATCATGCAAAATATTCCACATTTTTAACTTACAATAACTTTCTCAGCTCATATTAGTATGGTCAGACCACAACAGTGCATGTGCAATGAATATATACTTTCAAGAGTGCGTTACATATACTTGATTTACCATCTGTACTACTGATATGACCTTTCCTGTCTCCCACTAAATCTACGTGCAGGTCTGAGATCTGTATCTGGGGTCGAAGGAGCCTGCTGGCTGATATGCCATTGTGGCTCTAAAGAATTTAGCAAATCTATATATAGAGAGCTCTGGCCTGCTGGGAGTGTCCTGCACAGGTGCAAGCTGGAACTACTTGAACTACTGGATGCAATGGGCTCACTGGCAGAAGGGATTTGCAGGGACAAGGTACCTCTGAAGTGTGCAGAAAAGAAGCTCATAGGGTGTCTGTTGGTGCTCATCCATGTAGGTGCCTGCTGACATCACCTTGTCTCCTTGAGAAGAAGGGGCACCTAGAGTGAGGTTGAGGTACCTCAACCATTTCAGCTTCACATTGATGCTGCATACCCATGGCCAGAGCGGAGAGTAGGTTCAAGCACATACTGAACAGAATGGAGAATTCTTCTGGATCTGGATCTTCAAGGTGGCCATCATTATTTCCAAGGAGGCAGTCAATTTCTTGTGTTTCGGAGGCATGGACAGTAGTGAGTACATGGACGGACTCCTGCATCTTTTGTTTTAGCCTACAGACGGCCTCTAATATACCTACCTGATGTTTCCCTGTCTCTCTTTGCAGATTGAATTGTCAGTTATGGCTGAGTATGGAGGCACATTTTTTGCAATGAGGCTCAGAAAATGCCTGGATTCTGAGTGTCTGAGGCCTCAGGCTTTTCTTCACTGGCTGAGCACCACTGTCACCTGAATGTACCCCTAAATCTCATCTAATCATCTTCTACGTGGATGGAGGATGCAAGTGAATGCTTTGCTGTAACATTGTCCGAGGATTCACTGATTTTATCATCTGAGGTGGTGTTGATGGATTTAGGCTGCAATGTTTTATACTGTGCCAAGTGTTGAGTGCCACTAATGCCAGTAGAAGAGAGAGCATTAATTGAAGATGCACCAGACCTTATGCAGACCATTGTACTTGCCTTAGTGTACATGCCCAAAGAGCAGAGCACAACGTTGTTTACTGGCTTCCTGAGCCATTTATGCCTCACTCTCACCATAGGAATGCTCCCAATCTTCCCTTACAGCATTATTGTCCACTCTTCATAAGAGTGAAAATCTTAAATCCAGCATCTCTCCACTTGTCTTAACCCTATTCACACAATCGTGGAATGGCTTGTCCAGCAGTGAGATACAGAAATGGATTCAGTGTTGTGACAATATTGCAGGAGCACTTTATGAGCATGCATAACCAGGTGGTGAGCCATCTCCAGAAGGAAGCACAGTGCCTAGGAAGACTTAGTTGCTTGGGAGCATCAGATGGATGTAAGCCCTTCAGTACATGCTAAGCATGTGATCCTGAAGTTTGTAGGCTATGACCTTTTGTGAGATGCCATTGCAGAGGAAACATTGTACAGAATGATGCCCCATGAATGTGAGCTAGATGAGAGAAGATGGTGCCACTTACCCTGGCAGAGCACAATATATCGTCTCTTTTCTTGCAGCACTGCACCCAACCCCATTACATTGGTGAGGGTCATTGGCGCTGACCTTCATAAGTACCTCGCTATAGGTTGGATAAGTTTGATGGTTGAGCCTGCTGATACCATGTTCAGGGAAGAAGACTTCCCTTTTCTCCCTTACTCCATTCAGCAATACCTGTAAGATGGCATCACTAAAGTGCAGGGTGAGCTTGTGCTCAACCAGCACAAGCTGAGTGGAAGCTCCTGACTTGCAGCGAGTGAAGTGGTGTCCTGCTGACCTTATAAATATGAGGTCAATCTATGATCCTATAAGGTCTGCCAGCAGAAAGAGCTTCCAGCTTGTTTACCCCGTATGACTCACTGAGTTTCTTGCACAACATCTCAGTACATAGAGGATGAGGTGTGAAACACGTAATTGCATGATATTCTGCAATAGGCCATGTTGATAATGACAACCTTTAATTCGCTGGACATCATACTTTAACTCCAAAGTGAAAATTCATGGTCTTAGTAACTGGTAAAATAGTGGGACCTGTAACAGGTTGGGAATCCAATTCCTGCTGGAAGAGGTCTTTGACTAAACCTTGGCATTTATTTTGCTTCCAGGGTTTTTGGCCACAGTGGTGGGTGGGAGAAATGCATTGAATCTGTCAAAGAAATAACCCCTTATCAAAGGGACCCAGCATAGGTCAGAAAGGTTCAAGTAGACATGGATGCCTGAGGCTATGACAATTAGAGGAATAGCAAGAGGCTTGACGAGGCTGGTCCCCGGCTCTGCTTGAAGTCTTTCATTCTTACCTGGAGATTCTACTGGTTGACTGCATTAAAATGATCTCTGCCAATGACAAGAGAAAGAGAACAGCCGTCATACCAAGCAAGCATGCATGGAAGAGTTCAAGAATTCACCTGCAGGCATGTGGTCTCTCCAATCTGGAGACAATACCCCAAAGGGATCAAGGACATCAGAGGATGTGTAGCATAATGCCAAACCCCATATTTTAACTTCTTCAGTATTCCCCTACACAACCCTCAGAACAACCTTGCAGCTCCATTCATTCTTATTAGTTTACTCAACTTGTCATTCTTCTTTCTTTAGTCACCTTTGGGCAACTAATACTCACAATCATCATAATATCTCACAGTCACTCTCTATACATATTGTCCTTCCCCTTTGCTGCTGTAAATGCCTGAGGAACTAGTGCTCAGACAGAAATAAATAAATGGGTATTTTTCAGACTGGCAGGATGTCATGACTGGAATGCCACAGAGGTTGGTGCTTATAGATTCATACAGGGCAGAAAAGGCCTATGGAGTCCACACTGACATAACATCTACTAAAAGTGCGCTATTCCCAATTTCCTGCAATTGTCCCATATCCTTGAATGTTATGATATTTGAAGTACTCGTCCAAATATTTTTGAAGGGTCATAAGGTTTCCAGCCTCCACTACCTAGGCAGTGCATTCCAGGTTCCCATCACCTGCTGAGTGAAAAAGTTTTTTTTTCCCAAATCCCCTCTGCAGCTCCTGACTCTTACCCTAAAACTGTGCTCTCTCATGATTGATCCCCTCACCCAAGGGGAACGGCTGGGCTCTATTCACCCTGTTCATACCCCTCATAATCTTATACACCTCAGGCATGTCCCCCCTCAGTCTTCTCTGCTTTAAAAAAACAAGTCTATCTAGTCTGTCTTTATAGCTCAATTTCTCCATCCCAGGCAACATTGTGGTGAACCTCCTCTGTATCTCCTGTAGTGCTATAACATCCTTCCTGCAGTGAGGTGACAGGAATTGCACACAGCACTCCAGGTGTGGCCTGACCAATGCCCTGTACAGCTCCAACATTACTTCCTTGCTCTTGTACTCTATGCCACGACTGATGAAACCAAGTGTCACATATGCCTTCTTAATTATTCTATTCACGTGCTCTGCTGACTTCAGGGATCTGTGAATAATTACCCCAAGATCCCTCTGTTCATCTTAGCCATCCAGTGTCCTGCCATTCATCAAATATTCTCTCATCTTGTTGTTTGGTCCAAAGTACATCACCTCACACTGATCAGAGTTAAATACCATTTGCCACTGGTCTGCCAAAGTGACCAACCCATCTGAATCTTCCTGTAACCTACAACCATCTTCTTCACTGTTAACCACTCTATCAATCTTGTTGTCATCTGCAAATTTGCTTAACAATTCCCCACACATTTTCATCTATATCATTTATGTATAAAGCAAACAATAAGGGTCCCAGTACAGATCCTTGTGGTACACCGCTGGACACCGACCTCCACTCACTCGAACAACCTTCTATCACTACCCTTTGTGTCCTATCACCAAGCCAGTTTCTGATCCATCTCACCAAGTTTCCCTCAATTCCATGTGTTTTAACCTCAATCAGTCTCCCATGTGCGACCTTGCTAAAAGTTTCGCTAAAATCCATATAAACTACGTCAACTGAACTTCCCATTTCCACACATGTGATCTCATTTTCAAAAAATTTTAACAAATTTGTTAGGCATGACCTCCCTCTGACAAAGTCATGCTGACTATCTTTAATTAATGCATGCCTTTCCAAGTGGGTATTAATTTGCTCCTTCAGAATTTTGTCTAATAGTTTCCCTATCACTGACGTGAGACTCACTGGTCTGTAATTTCCTGGTTCATCTCTACCACCCTTCTTAAGAAGTGGAACCACATTTTCCGTCCTCCAATCCTCTGGTACTTGCCTCATGACCAGAGAAGAATTAAAAATTTGTGTCAGAGTCCCTGCAATTTCTTGCCTCACCTCCCACAGCAGCCTGGGATGCAATTCCTCCGGGCCAGAGGATTTATCTGCTTTTAAGCCTGACAGAGTCTCCAATACCTCCTCATTTCCTATGTCAGACTGCGCAAGTTCCTCACAATCCGTTTTCTTGAATTTTGTACCTACATGTTTCTCTTTTAGAGTGAAGACCAAAGAAAAGTATTCATTCAACACCTTTCCAATATCTTGTAGCTTCAGACACAGGTTCCCCTTTGGTCCTACATAGGCCCCATTCTTTCCCTAGTTAACCTCTTCCCTTTAATGTATTTATAAAGTATCTTATGATTCTCCCTAATCCTGTTTCCAAGCCCTTTTTCATGCCCTCTTTTTGCTCTTCTAATTGCTTTCTTTAATTCCCTCCTGCACTTCCTGTTTTTCTCTCAGGCTGCAGCTGAATTGCTCCCTTTGGTCTTGCTAAAAGCCCTACTCTTCTTCTTTACCCATACCTGAGTTGTCCTAGACATTCAAGGCTCTCTGAATTTATTGCTCCTACGTTTCGTCTAAAGGGTACATGTTGGACCTGCGCTATCCCTAGGTCCTTTTTGAATGACCCACATTGTCCCGCTGTCGACTAAGCACAAAGAATTATTCCTAGTCTACTGTGGCCAGATCCTGCTTTATTTCAATAAAATCTGCCTTCCACCAATCCAAAGCCGTCATTTGCAGACCATCTTTTCCCTTGTCCAGAACAATCTTGAACCATAAAAACCGAAAGAACTGCGGATGCTGTAAATCAGGAACAAAAACAAAGTTGCTGGAAAGGCTCAGCAGGTCTGGCAGCATCTGTGAAGGAAAAAACAGAGTTAACGTTTCGGTTCCGGTGACCGTTCCTCAGAACTGACAGTGGCTGGGAAAACGTCAGTTTATATGCAGAAAATAGGGAGGTGGGTGGGGTAGGGAGTAAACAATAGGATAGAGCCCAAAGAGAGAGACAGATGGACAGACGAAGGAGTTGCTAACGATCAGGCTGGGAGGGTGAATAGTTGTTAATGGGGACTGTTGGTGACTAACAACAGGGGGTTTGTAATGGCAGGCTATGTGGTAACAAGGCCTGATATGTGGGGTAGGGGGCTGGGACATGGGAGAGTTCAGGCCCTAAAATTATTGAACTCAATATTGAGTCCAGAGTGCTGTAGAATCTCTAAGTGGAAAATGAGGTGTTGTTCCTCCAACTTGTGTTGGGCTTCACTGGAACACTGCAGTAAGTCAGAGACAGAGATGTTGGCCACGGAGCAGGGTGGTGTGTTAAAGTGGCAGGCAACAGGTAGTTCAGGGTCATTTTTGCGAGCAGAACATAGATGTTCTGCGAAGCGGTCGCCAAGTCTACATTTTGTTTCCCCCGTGTAGAGGAGACCACATTGTGAGCAGTGAATGCAGTAGACTAGATTCTGGGAAGTGCAGGTGAAGTGTTGCTTCACCTGGAAGGTATGTTTGGGCCCTTGGATACTGGGGAGAGAGGAGGTAAATGGGCAGGTGTTGCACCTTCGCCGGTTACAGGGTAAGCTGCCGTAGGGCTGTGGAGAGGTATTGGGGGTGTAGGAAGTGTGGACCAGGGTGTCCCGGATGGAATGCTCCCTGCAGAAGGCAGACAAGGGAGGGGAGGGGAATATGTGTCTGGTGGTGGCATCTCGCTGGAGGTGGCAGAAATGGCATCTGATGATCTTCTGGATGTGGATGCTGGTGGGATGGTAGGTGAGGATAAGGGGAACCCTATCGTTGTTGCGGGAGGGAAGAGAGGGGGTGAGGGCGGATGTGCAGGAGATGGGTCGGACCTGGTTGATGGCCCTGTCGACAACGGAGCTAGGGAATCCTCGGTTGAGGAAGAATGTGGACATTTCAGAGGCTCCCTTGTCAAAGTTGGCCTGATCTGAACATATGCGACAGAGATGGAGGAACTGAGAGAATGGGATGGAGTCTTTACAGGAAGTGGGGTGTGAGGATGTATAGTCCAGATAGCTGTGGGAGTCAGCGGATTAGTAGTGGGTATTAGTGGCCAGGCTATTCCCAGAAATAGAAACAGAAATGTCGAGGAAAGGAAGGGAGGAGTCAGAGATAGACCTGGTGAAAGTGAGGACAGGTTTGAAATTGGAGGCGAAATTGATGAAGTTTTCCAATTCCAGACGGGAGAGGGAAACCGCACCGATGATATCATTGATGTATTGGAGAAAGAGTTGTGGGTGGGGGTCGGAATAGGACTGGAACAAGGAATGTTCCATGTACCCCATGAAGAGACAGGCACAACTAGGGCCCATGTGGGTACACATGGCAACCCCTCACACCTGATGAAAATGAGAGGAATTGAAAGAGAAGTTGTTGAGGGTGAGGACAAGCTCGGCCAAGTGGAGGAGGGTGATGGTGGGTGGAGATGGTTCAGGTCTTTGCTCCAGGAAGAAGCGGAGAGCCCTAAGACCCTCCTGGTGGGGAATGGACGTGTGAAGGGATTGAACGTCCATGGTAAAGAGGAGGTGACTGGAACCGGTAAACTGGAAGTTTTGAAACCGGCGCAAGGCATCAGAGGAATCATTGATCTCCGTGGGTAGGGATTGAACCAGGAGGGAGAAGAATGAGTCAAGGTAGGAAGAGATGAGGTCTGTGGGGCACGAGCAGGCTGAAACAATGGGTCTGCCTGGACAGTCCTGTTTGTGGATTTTTGGCAAGAGGTAGAAACGAGCTGGGCAGGGTTGGGGTCTATTAGCTTGGAAGTGGAGAGGGGGAGATCACCGGATGATATGAGATCAGTTACCGTAGTGGATACAATGGCCTGATGTGCCAGGGTGGGTCATGGTCCAGGGGAAGGTAGGAGGCAGTATCTGAGAGTTGGCGCTCAGCCTCTGCAAGGTAGAGGTCAATCGGTCATTCTTGAACCGCCCTGTGTTGTGGTCGCTATCACCTAAATGTCGCCCCACTGCCATGTAGAACATTTGTCTGGCTTCTTTCCCCAGAACTAGATCCAGCACTGCACCGTCCCTTGTTGGGTCTTCTACATATTGATACAAAAACCTCCCTGGATACAATTCTACAAATCCACCCTCTCTAAACTCATAACACTATGACAATCCGAATATATGTTGCAAAGTTGAAATCCCCTAATATAATTGCCCGATTATTTCTCTTGCACACCTTCGTGAATTGACTACATATTTGCTCCTTTATTTCCTGCTGACCCTTTCAGGGCATATAATACACTCCCAGTAAAGTTTCCCCTTAACAATGCGAAGTTCTACCCACAATTTGAGGACCCTGCCAAGATATCATCTCTCCTTATTGCAGTAATTGACTCCTTAGTAGTGCTACACCACTACCCTTTCTACACCCTCTTTTGTCTCGCCTAAAAATCCTGTACCCTGCTATGGTTCTGGGACCTCGTCGCTTCCAAAATATAAACAAATGTCTTGGATGAAGGCACTGAAGGTATGGATGCTAAATTTGCTGATAGCACAATGACAGGTAGGAATGTGGGCCTTGAGGAGGACATAGAAGCCTACAAAGGGATAAGATTAAGTGAGTAGATAAAGATCTGGCAAGAGGAATATAATGTGGGAATATGTGAAATTGTCCATTTTCATAGAAAGAATAAAAAAGAAGCTTATTATCTAAATAGCGAGAGGTTGGAGAGCTCTGAAGTGCAGAAAGATTCGGGTGTGCTAGAGTGAGAATAGCAGATGGTTAATATGCAGGTACAGCAAATAATCAGGAAAGCTAACAGAATGTTGTGTTTTATTGCGAGAATAATTGAATGCAAGAGGATCGGGGTTATGCTTCCGTTATACAGGGCACTGGTGAGAATACATTTGGAATACTGTGCACGATATTAATCAGCATACTTACGGAAGTCTGTTAATGTGCTGGAAGCACTTCTGCAAAGGTTTATTTGACTAATTCAAAACAGTGTGGAGCTGGAGGAACACAGCAGGTCAGGCAGCATCAGAGATGTAGGAAAGTCAACATTACGGGTCGGGATCCTTTTTCAGAAGGGTCCTGACCTGAAGCATCGACTTTCCTGCTCCTCTGATGCTGCCTGACCTACTGTGTTCCTCCAGCTCCATACTGTGTTGACTCGGATTCCAGCATGTGCAGTTCTTGCTATCTCTTTATTTGACTAATACCTGGAATAAGCAGATGGCGTTATGAGGAAAGGCTAGAGAAGCTAAACCTGTATCCTCTGGATTTTAAATGTGTCACAGGTGACAATTGAAACGTATAAGATCCCGAGGGATGTTGATAAGTCGGTTGTGGAAAAGATGTTCCCTCTCCTAGGAGAATCTAGAGCTAGGGTTCATTGTTTAAAAATAAAGGGTTGTCCATTTGAGACAGAAGAAAATACTTTTCTCACAGAGGGTTGTGAATCTTGGGAATTCCCTGCCTCAAAAGTCAGTGGACGCAGAATCCTCTAATATTTTTAAGCAGAGGTAGATAGATTCTTGATTACCAAGGGGTTGAAAGATTATTAAGAGTATGTAGGAATGTAGAGTTGAGATTAAAATCAGATCAGCCATGATCTTATTGAATGGCAGAGCAGGCTTGAAGGGCCTATTCTTTTTCGTGGCTCATATGCTCATATATTGAAAGCTAATCCTTTGTGTCATGTTGGGGCTTTGCATCCTTAGAACTGCATCTGTATCAAATGTGGGTAAACTTTGCCAGCTACTGGCTTCCCTCAGCTAAGAAATCAATACTAAAAATCAAGACTAAAATTGCTTGCAACTATCTTCAGCCAGAAGTGCGGAATGAGAGTTCATCTAGCTCTCCTCCCGAAGTCGTCCTCCTAAATTGCAGTCTTCAGCCAGTTCGCTTCACTCCATGTGATAGCAATGAATAATTGAATACTCTGAATATATTAAAAACGAAGGGCCCTGACATTAATCCAGCTATTGTATTTGAAGATTGTGTTCCAGCACTAACAACATCCCTTTCTATCTGCTTCTAGTATAGCCTAAACACTGTTGTCAACTTGACAATCTGAAATATAATCAAGGTATGTTCCGTCCACAAAAAGCAGGCCATTTTCCACCCCAGCAGTCATCTCCCAATCATCAATAAATTGATGGAAGAGGTCACTAACAGTGCTATCTTGCTCAACAATGGCATGCTCACCAATGTTCAGTAAATGTACTTAGGAAACTAATGGAACTAAAGACTGACAATACTCCTGCACCTGATGGGATGCATCATGAATGTTAAAAGAAGTAGTTACAGAGATAGTAGAAATAGCCAAGTTTGAAGATGGCACAAAAATAGGTGGAAGGCATATAGTGAGGATGGCAAAGAGAAATATAGACAGGTTATGAGAGTAGGCAAAGATTTAGCATCTGGAATACGATGTGGAAAATGTAAGATTATGTACTTTGGCAGAAAGAATGGAAAAACTGAATATTATTTAAATGGAGAAAGACTGCAGAAAACTACAATTTGGACATATGTGCGTAAATCACCAAAAAGTAGCAATGCAACTTCAGCAGGTAATAGGGAAGGCAAATGTAATGTTGGCCTTTATTTGAAATGAAGTGTGTGACGATGCCATGGCTTTAAGAGGTGTACTTTGTCCTGTTTTTTTGAAGAGTGGTTTTAAGACGGAGGTACAGAGCTGTCTGTTGAAAGCACATAAAGTAAACAGCTTGTGTGGCCTTGGGATTTTTTAAAAATTGGAACAATAGAAGCAGCCTGAATGTGTGGGGTGAGCTCCCACAGAACCAGGAGTTTTAGTTTTAGGTTTTCAATATAACAGTTGATGGGTATTGAAGCTAGGTAGAAGCTTGTAGTGCACCTCTCCCTGCTACTCCCTTTCTCAGAAATTTCTCTTGATGTTTATCCTTCTGGACTGGAGAACTGCCTATGAGACAATCCATTTTTCTGAACTTGCCTTTTGCCAAAGTTGTGTTTATGGGATGTTATAATATTGGAATAGTTAATGTTTAGTAGTAAAATAATCTATTTATCTGTTAAATTTTCCAATAGAGTTGTTATTCCAATTTCTTTTTTCTTTTGTTGTATTTCAACTATAGTGTATGAATAAAGTGTGTTTTGCTTCGAATCTAGTAGTCTGACCAATAGAATTGCATCCAGATTGCAACGCCTGGCACTTGCCTCTAAAATAAGAAAAAGTTAGGGTGGAGGTTATCTTCTTAATATATTTTGAGGGGGTTTGGTCTGATCCAGAACAAGTATAACAATAGGAAAGTCTGGTATGAGTTAGGCTGAACCTGGAATACTGTGAGACAACAAGGTGCAGGGCTGGATGAACACAGCAGGCCAAGCAGCATCATAGGAGCAGAAAGGCTGACGTTTCGGGCCTAGACCCTTCATCAGAAA
>NC_063341.1:42456364-42501265 GCF_021869965.1 Rhincodon typus
CCTTTCTGCTCCTATGATGCTGCTTGGCCTGCTGTGTTCATCCAGCCCTGCACCTTGTTGTCTCGGATTCTCCAGCATTTGCAGTTCCTACTATCTGTGGAATACTGTGAATAGTTTCAAGCCCCTTTTGCAAGGAAAGATACTCTGGCATTACAGGCAGACCTAAGAACGTTCACTAGGTTGATCCCAGGTCTGGAAGGATGTCTTATGAGGAAAGTTTAAGTGGGTTGGGCCTGTGTTCGTTGGAGTTTAGGAGAATGAGAGCCGACCTATTGAAACATATAAGATTCTTGGAGGGCTTGACAAGGTAGATGCAGAAGAGTTGTTTCCCCTTGTAGGAGATTCTAGGACCAGCAGGCATAATCACAGAGTAAGGGGCCGACTGTTTTGCTTTATCATTTGTGGGTTGTGAGCATTTCTTGCTGGCCAGCATTTATTGCCCATCGCTAGTTACCTTTGAGAAGGTGGTGGTGAGCTGCTGCTTTGAATCGTTGCAGTCCGTGTGCTATAGGTAGACTCACAATGTTGTTAGGGAGGGAATTCCAGGATTTTGACTCAGCGACAACGTAGGGGGACGGCAGTATATTTCCAAGTCGGAATGGTGAGTGGCTCGGAGGGGAACTTGCATATGGTGATGTTCCCATGTACCTATTGCCCTTGTCCTTCTCGATGGAAATGATCATGGGTTTAGAAGGTGCTGGCTAAGGGTGTTTGGTGAATTACTAGATTGCATCTTGTAGGTAGTACACACTGCTCTGAGTGTCAGTGGTGGAGTGACTGAATGTTTGTGGATGTGGTGCCAGTCAAGCAAGCTGCTTTATCCTGGATGGTATCAGACTTCTTGAGTGTTGTTGGAGCTGCACTCATCCAAGCAAGTGGGGATTTAAGATAGATGAGGAGGAATTTCCTTTTTCAGAGGGTTGTGACTCTGTGGAATTTTTTGATACAGAGATCTCTAGAGGCTGGGTTATTACGTATATTCAGAGCTGAGATAAGTTAGATTTTTAATCAAGAAGGGAATCAAGGGTAATGGACAAAGGTAAGAAAGTGGAGTTGAGGATTATCAGATCAGCTATAATCTCATTGAATGTTGGAGCAGACTGAATGGGCTGATGGCATTTTTCTGCTCCTACATCTTATGGTCTTGAATTCTTTCATAATCACTCAGCTCTGAACCTCATCGCAGCCTTGGCCCAAATATGAACAAAATTGCTGAATTCCAGAGAGTAACTGGCCTTGATGTCAAAGTAGTATTCAACTACGTGGCATAACGGAGCCTTGCCAAGATGCTGCACTGATTAGAGCCCTAGTCAGCACAAAGAAAGATAGTTGTGATTGTTGGAGATTGTTTACTTCAATTAAAGGACATTATTGCATGAATTCCATAGACAGGTAGTGTCCAGCGCCTAAATATTAGCTGAATTGGCAATGTTCACTTCCATTATCATCTTGACAGAACAAAAGCACTTCATGCCCACATATATGAAGGCCTAGACAACACCCAGGATTGTGTTGATAAGTGGCCAGTAACATTCATGTCTCACACGTGCCCTGTGATAATCATCACCGACATAAACCAGATTGGAAGTTCCAGCTGGAAATATGGAGCTGGGTAGCAACATAAAAATGCAGAAGCGAATTAGCAATCCAGTTGTGATTGCCATCCTCAGAATTTCCAGACCATTAAGATTTACTATCATTAATCACTAGTTGCACGCATCAAGGATAAATGTAGAGAATCCCTAGCTCATTACATCTAAACCATTTATATTACCATTACTTAATAGCTTTCCAAATCTTGACAATGTTTTGTTACATATAGTAGTATACAGATTTTGCATCCTACTCAGGTATAGAATTTCATCTGATAATGTATTTGAAATCATAGGCCATGTGCTATCAAGTGTTATAGGTTTTCTGTTTTATTGGACTGAGTACTTAATTGTATAGAATTATATAATTCAATTAAGTATTTCTTCCATTGTGTACATTTATTATCCTGAAATACTGTATGAACCTGCTTGTAAGACAGTGCTTATATGTAACAATTCTTACTTCCCTAATTCCACCTAGATAATGAAGGTAAAGGGGTTGGGTGGGGGGATTGCCAAAGAAGCCTTTAGTTGTTGCAATAAATTTTGCAGCTAGTAAACACTGCAGTAATGGGATGTTAGTGAGCCCATCGTGCTAGTACTGAGACTTTGTAAGAGCAAAACAATTTGTTCTGTTCCTATATCTCTCTATAGCCCTGCAATTTTCACTTTTCAAGTTCCTGTTGCAAATTTTTGTTGAATCTGCTTCCATCTCCCTTTTAGACAAATCACAAGAACTCATTGTGTAAAATAAAGTTCTCATCTTTAGTTCTTTGGTGTAGAGAATTGATGTTCACAGTCATAGATAAAAGTAAAATGAAGAAAACTGTTGTGTTTTTGGTGATGTTGAGCCGGAACTATTTTATCATACTGACTTGTACCTTGTTACTAGAAGCTTTAGTAATCCATGCTGGATTATTCACTGCAGGTTACCCAATCTCTGGTCTGCTCCTGTTGCCAAGCAATAACGTGTCCGTTGCTTTTGAGATTCTGGGCATGCCCAGATGTAGTTGATTTGGAACTTGGTGGTGGTCATTGTTTAGTACTAGTGTGGTATAAATGTCACTCGCCATTTTTCCAGTCAAGTCTTATTGCATCTGGATGTGAACTACTTTACTGGGCGCAATATTGCCAAACCTTTGGAGGCAGGGCAAAGAGACCGATGAACTAAGGGGAAAATAGTCATCATGATGACACCCAGAGATAGTAAGAACTGCCGATGCTGGAGTCCGAGATAACACAGTGTGGAGCTGGAGGAACACAGCAGGCCAGGCAGCATCAGAGGAGCAGGAAAGCCGAAACTTCGGGTCGGGACCCCTCTTCAGAAAATTTTTGGTGATGTTGAGCCTCTGGAACTGTTTTATTGTACTGACTTGTACCTTGTTACCAGAAGCTTTAGTAACCCATGTTGGGTTTTTTCTGAAGAGGGGTCCCGACCCAAAGCGTCGGCTTTCCTGCTCCTCTGATGCTGCCTGGCCTGCTGAGTTCTTCCAGCTCCACACTGTGTTATCATGATGGCACCGTATTGCCAGGCACATTTCCCAGGAAAGGCAGGAATATGGATCGGCAACCTGCACCATGGAGGGAGTCAACCATTTTCCATAACATAGGCCACAATTCGGACAATTTTCCAGTCACACTGGCATTTTGCAGGGTCCATAATAGTTGAGGAGTCTTTCCCCAAAGAGGGTGATACAAGTGTCAAAGGCTAATGATTCACGCAGAAGAGATTTTAATTTCTTTTTAATTGTTTACTGGATGTGGGCATCACTGGCACATTTATTGTCTATCCCTGTTTGTCCAGAGATCAGTTAAGAGTCACCCACATTGCTGTGGGAATAGGGTCATATTTAGGCCAGACCAGGTAAGGCATAGAGGATTTCTTTCCCTCAAGGATGTTGGTGAACCAAATGAGCTTTATACAGCAATTGATAGTGGTTATATGGTCGCCATTAGGCTATCTTACCATTCCAGTATTTTTTCGTATTGAATTCAGATTTCACCATCTGCCATGGTGGAATTTGAACTTAGGTCCCCAGAACATTAGCCTGGAGTTCTGGATTACTAGTCTAATGACATTACCACTCAACCACCACATCCCCTAGTTTTCCCTCTGATCCACCTACCCTCCAAAATAATTATTTTTGTCCGCCTTGATGTCGACATGCCTTCACATTCTTCAATCTGCCATGGCTCTAACCTACCAGCCCTTTATTTAGACTGGCAGCCCATTTTCCTTAACAGATCAGCCATCCTGGAGGCAGCTAATTAGTCCACCTCCAGGAAATTAGATCCACTGACCTTGCTTCCAGCAAAATGCAGTCCTTGGACCTCCAACTAATCCCAGCAAAGGGGTCCTAAAACCCTTAGGAAAATCCTGACTGTTTTCTGAAGAATTAGCTAATTGTAAGAGGAAACATCTGAAATCTGAAACAAATCCTGCCACATACACATTTTTAACTGATTCAATATGGGCGTAAAATTCTAATTTCATATACAAGTACACGCAAAATGTCTGAGTACTGAAGAACTGCACTGTATTTATTCGAATTAAGGAAACAGCCCTTTTCCAAATGTGGACTATTCTTGCGCATTTTCGTTGGCAATGAAATTCTCAATCCTAACGTTAGTTTAATCTCTTAATGTAGGGAATATTCCTATAGGAAATTGTCAAGATAATCAAAGTTAATAGAGTTTCTATTAGGGTTTAACGTGCATTTATATCGTTCTTAGAAAGGAATGCTACATTTAATTATGATCTGGAAGGTTAAAAAAGCTATTTAGAAATGGTAGAGCAATATGTTATCATCTACTATGATTGGTTATACCTTATGGTGCAGATCCAAAATCCTGAATCCAGCAACAGCAAATTTTAAAATTGAACTAAATAGATCTGTTAATTTATTGGTTATAATCAGGTTAAAATGATTGTGAAAACAGCTAGATTGTTGCAAAACAACTCTGGAAGGGCAATTAATGTAGCCTTGCTAATATCAGCATATTGCAAGAATTGTTTTTGTTAAATTCTCAGTCGATTGAGTTCCCAAACTGCATCTTGGATCTTACGTGATCACTGAATACAAATCAGAAAGTGAATGTGCATCAGGCATCTCAGTCTCAAATTCTTTCTGCTTATCAGGTTGTTTGCAGCTTTGAAAGCAGTTTTGAAATGGTTTTGTGAAATCCAGATATGTGTGCCTATATTGAAATATTTTTTGAAAATTATTCTTGAAATCATTGTAAAGCAAAATTCCACCACAGAATAATGAATCTTAATATGAAGTAATCTTAATATTGAATATTCAACTGCAAATCCTTTATTTACAAATATCCACACATCAAAATATTGACATTTTCATTTTGACAGTTTTTTTTACAAGTTCCTTAGGTATGGGATTCTGTACCCTTGGCACACTATGTAATTTGGCTGCTGAATACATGATGCTCAACATGCTATCATTGAGTTGAAGTTCTTTGATTTGAAAGAAATAAAATGAAACTTTTGTATCTGTAATTTTTTTTGGGTGGTACTATTTAAAGGTTAATATATTTCTTAAAAAATATGGAATAGTGACTGAATACACTCAATTTCAGTCTAAAAGGTCAACATAAAATGACACTTGATTTTTTTTAAGTTTAGAGATAGTTTATATAAGAACTAGTAAATGTGCCCTGTTTTACTTCCTGTTTCCTGTCTCCATGCATTTCAATGGTACTGACTACAGCTGATATAAAAAATACTGGTAGGTATGGAAAAATGTGTTGTAAAGATCAAAACTATTTACAATCTGAGATTTACAGTGATTGCTTTTGAGTTTTCAAAATGAGTTCCCACATGATGATTATATGTGTATAATAACCAGCTCTGTGTTTGTAATATAATCTATTGTATGTAAATAACTAAAATGGTTTGTTAAAAATCCGTACAACTACCTTCAATAATCAGCATTCCATTAATAAACGCAACAGCACAACAGTGGGTGGCAGCCCTTGCTATTTTTTCTCATAGTTCCTTTAAAGTGCTTAAACCATGACTCATCAACCTTCTGTTAAACAGTGAAAAACATAATATAGATAAAGCGCTAGTTTAAAAATATTTTTGACCAAGCATAATAATTAAAGTTGATGTTTATGTGTATGCTATTCTGTTGTACTTTATATCAGATTTACTTTTAAGTCACATAAACATAGACCTTAACATTATTAGATGAAAGGCAACAACTTAGAAGAAAACTATTGAATTTTCAAAACTCCCTTCAATTCTGGCCTCTATTTTACAGATATCCAAAACACTTTTTAAGTAGTTGGTGTAATACTTTTAAGTAACATGATCTATAAACTGATTCATGTAACATGAAATGTATTGTTAATTCATGCAATTGTGTTAGTGTTTTTGCTGTTTGAAACCATTGAGCTATGAAAAACTGTCACAGATTGTTTCACACAATCAGAACCATGATGTGAATAGCAAGTACACATAGCATTGTAAAACAAGACTTTTATACCGCATGAGTTTGATGTGACAATTGATGAGTTCACTCGCATGATTTTTACACTTTTAATTTTTTTTTCCCCTTTGAGCGGAGAAGGAGTGTATAGGGAGATAGTAGAGATGTGGCTAGACTTAATACACTTTCTCAAAAGGCATTGGACACAGACAAAATCAAAATTCTCACACGGGAACTGTATACATAGCTGAACAGGAATAATTAGCAGGGATCTGAGGAAATGGCAGGAGAAAGGAGTTAAGTGAGGAGCTGTTAAAAAGAACTAGGCAGCACAAACACATTGGGCCTAAGGGCCTCCTTTTGAGCTTGAACATTCTATCATTTTGTTTACATTGAACACAAAGGTATTGCAGTTCAGCACAGGGTTGCTTGGAAAAGATTTGCAAAAAGGTTATAATATGACATAGATAAAATATTTCAACTAAAACAGGCAATTTCTGTTAATAAATACAGGCAAGGATTTTACAACATGTAATCCTACTAAAACCATAAGTTAGAATGAGTTAATATCCTGTTATAAGACCATAAGACATAGAAACAGAAGTAGGCCATTGGCTCATCGAGTCTGCTCAAACATGAATAATCCGCAACTCCACTTCCCTGCCTTTGCCCATAATCCTTGATTCCCTTACTGTTTTAAAATCTGCCTATCTCAGTGTTGAATATACTTTAACAACCGAGCTTCCAGCCCCCTCTGCATTAAAGAATTCCACAGATTCACTGTCTTCTGAGGGAAGAAATTCCTCTTCATCTCTGCCTTAAATGGGTGACCCTTACTCTGGTATAATACCGTTTGGTCCTTGACTCTCTAACAGGTGGAAACAATCTCTTAGCATATACCCTGTCAATTTCTCTTAAAATCTTATTTGTTTCAATGAAGTCTCCTTTCGTTCTTCTGAACTACAAAGGGTAAAAGCCTAATCTACTCAACCTCTCCTCATAAGAAAATCCCTCAATGCCCAGGATCAACTCAGTGAACCTTCTACGGACTACATCCAATGGTGATATATCTTTCCTTAGACAAGGGAACCAAAACTGTTCACAGTATTTGAGGTGAGGTCTAACTTGCAATCTTCACAGATATCAGTTAGATTTCATGAATTAATCTGATATGAGACATACCATCAGATTTGATAAAGTTATTTTTAATTTTATATATTACCATGTTACCAATGAGCTTCTTTTGGCCTAGGGAGTTTAGACTACAGATATTAGTGTCAGGATTTAGTTTCATGTCAGACATTTAGGATTGAGATGAGAAATTTCTTTACCCAGAGTGTCATTAATTTTCTGCCCCGGAGGGATGTGGATGCTTATTTGGTAAGTGATCCGTGACTGAGAATAATAAATGTTTGATCATGAAAGGATATAGGAATATGGTGAGAAAGTGTAGCGATGTAGAACTCTAGCGATGTAGAACTCAAGCTATGATCTTAGTGAGAAACTGAGAAAGCTCAAGGACTGTATGGCCCACTCTTGTTCTTATTTCAGTGTTCCTAAAAGTGCTTCTGTACTTAATTATCTTCTAGCCTTTTATGCTTCACCGTCTGGCATAATTGGGGAATACACATGCACAATCAGTTGTCCTACGTACATCAAAGGAACCTCATTTGCATGTAGTAATTAAACAGCTCGCAGAAAGCCTTAGGAAATGTGGTGATCAAGATCTGAGTTGGAGCAGAACAAATAGTGCAACACAACAATTTTAATTTTGTATCGTTCCATTTCTACTGGGATGTAAAGATTTGGATCTGTTCTATTTCACTTTACTGATGTTGTCATTTATGCAAACACTTCCTTTTTTCAAGCTGAGCAGGTCTGGCAGCATCTGTGAAGAAAAATCAGAGTTAACATTTCGTGTCCTGTAATCCTTCCTCAGAACTGATGGTAGATGGGAAAGCATTGGTTTATGTGCAGAAAATAGGGAGGGAGATGGGATAGGGAGTAAACGATAGGATAAAGGATAGAGCCCAAAGAGAGAGAAGAGCAACTCGATAGTCAAAGGGGTTGATAACAATCTGGCTAGGAGAGTGAATAGCTGTTAGAGGGGACTGTTAGTGACTAACCATAGATAGTATGTAATGGCAGGCTATGTGATAACAAGGCCTGGTGTGTGGGGTAGGGGACTAGGACATGGGTGAGTTCAGGCCCTAAAATGATTGAACTCGATATCGAGTTCAGAGGGCTGCAGGGTCCCCAAGCAGAAGTGAGTGTTGTTCTTCCAGCTTGCGTTGAGCTTCGCAAGAACACTGCAGCAAGCCAGAGGCAGAGATGTTGGCCGGGGAACAGGGTGGTGTATTGAAGTGGCCGGCAACTGGAAGCTCAAGGTCTTTTTTGCGAGCAGAACGTAGATGTTTGCGAAGCAGTCACCCAGCCTTCGCTTCGTTTCCCCAACGTAGAGGAGACCACAATGTGAGCAGCGAATGCAGTAGACTAGATTCTGGGAAGTGCAGGTGAAGTGTTGCTTCATCTGGAAGGTATGTTTGGGCCCTTTGTATACTGGGGAGGGAGGAGGTAAATGGGCAGGTGTTGTACCTTCGCCGGTTATAGGGCAAAGTGCCGTGGGGCTGTGGGGGCGGTGGTGTTGGCATCTCGCTGGAGGTGGTGGAAATGGCATCTGATGATCTTCTGGATGTGGATGCTGGGGGGATGTTAAGTAAGGACAAGGGGAACCTATCGCTGTTGCAGGAGGGAAGAGAGGGGGTGAGGGCAGAAGTGCGGGAGATGGGTTGGACCTGGTTGGGGGCCTGTCGACAACAGTGTCACATGCACACTCTCGACCTTTCTCTCCAATAGCACTGCAACACACTGGCTCAGGGCTGCACCACTCTGCAGTCCCACTTCATCCTCTGGTTCAGTTGTCGTGCTAATAAGAAACTTGTCCTTTTCCTTTCAGGTGTCAAGGCCTACAAGATGCACAACTCAGAGATACCCTTAGCCCTCTGGAATCTTTCTGTCCTCCCCTCCCCTCCCCTCTGACTCCATACCCTCCTCCAACCCACCTCCTGTCGGGTATTCACCATCCCTTCTAACCTTCTGCTGTCTGATGCTGAACGTTCTGTACTCAGCAAAGGCCTCACCTTTATTCCTTTGTGTTCCCACCATAACAAATTTCAGGCAAGACATGACGTTGAACTCTTCTTTCGCCATCTTCGCCCATTTCTTTGGACAAGAGTCCTCTTCCATCCCACAGATCCCTTCATCCAGTTCCAACTGTGCACTGTCCCTGCACCTTAATCCATCCCTCTGGCCTTTTACCTGCACTTGATCTGTTCATTGAGAACTGTCGATGAGGGTAAAGCGGTCGATGTGGTGTATATGGATTTCAGTAAAGCGTTTGATAAGGTTCCCCATGGTAGGCTATTGCAGAAAATACGGAGGCATGGGATTGGGGGTGATTTAGCGGTTTGGATCAGAAATTGGCTAGCTGTAAGAAGACAGAGGGTGGTGGTTGATGGGAAACGTTCATCCTGGAGTTCAGTTACGAGTGGTGTACCGCAAAGATCTGTTTTGGGGCCACTGCTGTTTGTCATTTTTATAAATGACCTGGATGAGGGCGTAGAAGGATGGGTTAGTAAATTTGCGGATGACACCAAAGTCGATGGAGTTGTGGATAGTGCGGAAGGATGTTGCAAGTTACAGAGGGACATAGATAAGCTGCAGTGCTGGGCTGAGAGGTGGCAAATGGAGTTTAATGCGGAAAAGTGTGAGGTAATTCACTTTGGAAGGAGTAACAGGAATACAGAGTACTGGGCTAATGGTAAGATTCTTGGGTAGTGTGGATGAGCAGAGAGATCTCGGTGTCCATGTGCATAGATCATTGAAAGTTGCCACCCAGGTTGATAGCGTTGTTAAGAAGGCGTACGGTATGTTAGGTTTTATTGGTAGAGGGATTGAGTTTCGGAGCCATGAGGTCATGTTGCAGCCGTACAAAACTCTGGTGCGGCCGCACTTGGAGTATTGCGTACAGTTCTGGTCACCGCATTATAGGAAGGATGTGGAAGCATTGGAAAGGGTGCAGAGGAGATTTACCAGGATGTTGCCTGGTATGGAGGGAAGGTCTTATGAGGAAAGGCTGAGGGACTTGAGGCTGTTTTCGTTAGAGAAAAGAAGGTTAAGAGGTGACTTAATAGAGACATACAAGATGATCAGAGGATTAGATAGGGTGGACAGTGGGAGCCCTTTTCCTCGGATGGTGATGGCTAGCACGAGGGGACATAGCTTTAAATTGAGGGGTGATAGATATAGGACAGATGTCAGAGGTAGGTTCTTTACTCAGAGAGTAGTAAGGGCGTGGAATGCCCTGCCTGCAAAAGTAGTAGAGTCGCCAACTTTAAGGGCATTTAAATGGTCATTGGATAAACATATGGATGATAATGGAATAGTTTAGGTTAGATGGGCTTCAGATTGGTTTCACAGGTCGGTGCAACATCGAGGGCCGAAGGGCCTGTACTGCGCTGTAATGTTCTATGTTCTGTGTTCTCCAAACTGACTGCATTCTGTGCACTCAGATCTAACTCTGACTTTGTTATTAAGCCTGCCAATAAGGGTGGTGCTGTTGTAGTCTGGCATACAGACCTCTGTATTGCAGAGGCTCAACACAAGTCCTCGCACACCTCCTCCTATCTTCCCCTGGACCATGACCCCACCATGACACATCAGGCCATTGTATCAAATACAGTAACTGATCTCATTTCATCTGACTAGGACCCCCCGCCCCAGCCTCCAAGCTGAAAGTCCCCCAGCCCCACGCAGCTCGCTTCTACCTCCTTCCAAAAATCCCCAGATAGGACTGTCCAGGCAGACCCATTGTTTCAGCCTGCTCCTGCCCCACAGAACTCATCTCTTCCTACCTTGACTCAGTCTTCTCTCCCCTGATCCAATCGCTGCCCACGTACATCCATGAATCCTCTGATACTTTACGCCGGTTTCAAAATTTCCAGTTTGCATGCTCCAGCACCTCCTCTTTACCATGGACGTGCAATCCCTTTACACGTCCATTCCACACCAGGAGGGTCTTCGGCCCCTCTGCTTCATCCTCGAGCAAAAACCTGAACCGTCCCCACCCACCACCACCCTTCTCCACATGGCTGAGCTCGTCCTCACCCTCAATAATTTCTCTTTTAACTCCTCTCATTTTCATCAAGTCAGAAGGGTGGCCATGGGTACCCGCATGGGCCCCAGTTATGCTGGTTTCTTCGTGGGTTACATGGAACATTCCTTTTTCCAGTCCTAGTCCGACCTTCTCCCACAACTCTTTCTCCAATATATCAATGATATCATTTGTACTGCTTCCCTCTCTCATCTGGAATTGGAAAAGTTCATTGATTTCGCCTCCAATTTCCACCCTGCCCTCACTTTCCCTTGGTCTATCTCTGATTCCTCCCTTCCCTTCCTCGACATCTCTGTTTCTATTTCTGGGAGTAGACTGGCCATTAATATCCACTGTAAACCCACTGACTCTCACAGCTACCTGGACTGTACATTCTCACACCCTACTTCGTGTAAAAACTCCATTCTTTCAGTTCCTCCATCTCCGTCGCATATATTTAGATGAGGCCAACTTCGACAAGGGAGCCTCCGAAATATCCACCTTCTTCCTCAACCGAGGATTCCCCAGCACCGTTGTCGACAGAGCCCTCAACCAGGTCCAACCCATCTCCCACACTTCCGCCCTCACCCCTTCTCTTCCCTCCCGCAACTGTGATAGAGTTCCCCTTGTCCTTACCTACCATCCCACCAGCATCCACATCCAAGATCATCAGACGCCATTTCCGCCACCTGCAGCGAGATGCCACCACCAGACACATATTCCCCTCCCCTGCCTTCCGCAGAGACCGTTCCCTCTGGGACACCCTGGTCCACTCTTCCTTCACCCCCAACACCCCGCACCGCTACAAGGCACCTTCCCCTGCAACCGGCGAAGGTGCAATACCTGCCCATTTACCTCCTCTCTCCCCAGTATCCAAGGGCCCAAACATACCTTCCAGATGAAGCAACACTTCACCTGCACTTTCCAGAATCTAGTTTACTGCATTCGCAGCTCACAATGTGATCTCCTCTACATTGGTGAAACAAAGCATAGACAGGGTAACCACTTCATAGAACATCTACACTTTGTTCGCAAAAAAGACCCTGAGTTTCCAGTTACCAGCCACTTTAACACACCACCCTGTTCCCTGGCCAACATCTCTGCTTGTTGCAGTGTTCCAGCGAAGCTCAACACAAGCTGGAAGGACAACACCTCATTTTCCACTTGGGGGCCCTCCAACCCTACGGACTCAATATCAAGTTCAATAATTTTAGGACCTAAACTATCTCATGTCCTAGCCCACTACCTCACACACCAGGCCTTGTTATCACATAGCCTGCCATTACACACCACCCATTGTTAGTCACTAACAGTCCCCATTAACAGCTATTCACCCTCCTAGTCAGATCATTATCAATTCCAATGTCTATCCAACTGCTCTTCTCTTTCTTTGGGCTCTGTGCTTTATCCTGTCATTTACTCACTACCCATCCCCCTCCCTTTTTTCTGCATATAAACTTCCCAGCTACCATCAGTTCTGAGGAAGGGTCACCTGACCCGATACGTTAACTCTGAGTTTTTCTTCGCAGATGCCACCAAACCTGCTGAGCTTTTCCAGCAACTTCTGTTTTTGATCCACAGTTCTTTCGGTTTTTCTTCTTTTTCTCAAATTGTACAGAAATAAAAAATGTGATACTAAACTTAGCTATTCTTTATGTTTTGAAGTGTAAAAATATTATTAATATTTTAATTTTAGTATTAATTAATTTTGATGTGTTGCACTGAAAGATTTCAGGAAATCACATTCAGCTTCCTTTGATTTCATGAAATATTCGGTTACCAAGCAAAGCTTAGACATTTGCATTCTATATTAATGGTATCCTACATTATATGGTTAGACATGATTTGATTGCATGAATTGAGAGGAAGTGGAATGAAGGTTGGGAGGAGGAAGTGCTTTGTTTTCTTTGAAAACAACCTGAAGATTACATCACTCTTTTCAGGGAGCATCAGTTGTTCATTGTGAGTTGCATTGTAGTGTGACTACTTTTCAGAAACTAATATTTGGCCATCTTCAACAGGGCAAAGTTTGGGATACGGTTTTGTGAACTATGTAGATCCAAAGGATGCAGAGAAAGCAATTAATACTTTAAATGGGCTTAGACTTCAGACCAAGACCATAAAGGTAAGTGACATCGTATTTGCTTTTGAGCATTGGTTTTTAATGTACACGTTAAAGTGCTTTCTTAAAATAAAATATATGCCTTGTGTAATTGTTAAATCACACAGGATAGTTTTGACTTGAGTTATTGCATAAAATGGCTGATATCAATTGAACTGCCTATTACACTTCTGGCGTGAATGAAAATTGGGAAAAATGTAAAACAAGCAACTGAATCAATATTACCTGTTTTTTTAATCTTCATACAGACAGTTCACACACACAACTGTTGACTACAGCCTTTCACCTCAAAATAAACTTTCTGATACGTCCATCAACAAATTTGAGACACCCAACCTTCAGAGGGAAAACAGAAAAATATAAAATCTTTTGAAATTAATATAGTCGGAAATTGAAGTTTTTGTTTACTTTTTCATCCTGTTTTGCTCTTTGTATTAAAGCTTGAGGTGACACGATTGGTGATTTTCTTTAAAATAATCTTCCCCTGAGCTTTTACTTGTTAATTTCATGCCAGAAGGTTGAGTTTTATGTTTTGAATTTCTGTATAGTACAGCCAGTTAAAGCTATGATAAGGTTAGAAATGAGTCCTTATTGTGTCCATACAACAGGCATAAATGTGCAATTTTGGGACACGTTAAACCATACCTGATTTTGTGTCGGATGCTGGTGCTAATTTATACATAATAGGCATATGTAAATAAGGCAGGCCAGTGGGCAGTTAGCTCTATTGGCTGGATGTCTGGTTTGTTGATGCAGAGTGATGCCAACAGTATAGGTCAATTTCCCGCATCAGCTGAGGTTAACATGAAGGTCCTGCCTTCTCAACTTCACCCCTCTCATGAGGTGGAGTGACCTTCAGGTTAAACTTACTTCCAGTCGTCTCTCTGTATTGAGACCGTGGCCTTATGATTCTCTGAGACGATGGTCATTTTTCCTGTGTAAGTAAAGAGCTTTACTCCTGTTTAAGGACCCCTGCATATACTTTGCTGCTGAGTAGAATTTGTTGAGTCCATTATCACTGAAGGTTTTCACGGGCTTGCTACAGCCTAACAAAGCCACCAACAAAAGTCTTTTGGTTGTTTTTTCACTTACCTACATGTAGAAGGATGGTGCAATTGCTATTGTTGCCTCTGCAGCACACCTGAGGGCTGCTGCATTTGCCATCTTCCCATTCTCTTTCCCAGTTAAAATCAAAGCTTTTGTTTTTCTCAATGGTTCTTATTTACCAGAAACTGTGAATGTTAATCATATATATTCTCAATTTATTAGCTTCATCATAATTTATATCCATATAGAAAAGTTTAATGCGATAACCTCAATAAGGTTTAAAAGTCGATTATGTTTCACACTGCAAAAGTTAGGTTCTATGTTCTTTTCTTGTCTATACAATTACACAAGGCAAGTAAGTGGATTGAGTATAAAATATCTTAACAGTATAAATTTACCCTTTCTCATCATAAATGGATAGGCAGAAGATATTTTAGCAAGCCAAGAATTGTACAAATTATTCCAAAACTACTATTCAATATTTTCTATTTTTATAAAAGCTTATTTAGCAGAATTTCTTGCTTTTATCATTTCTCTAGGTTTCTTATGCTCGTCCAAGTTCTGCATCAATTCGTGATGCTAATTTGTATGTTAGTGGCCTTCCTAAATCTATGACTCAGAAAGAATTGGAGCAGATGTTTTCACAATATGGCCGAATCATCACTTCCAGAATTTTAGTTGACCAAGTCACTGGTAGGTGTCATTGATGCTGCTACTTTTTCCATAAGACCATAAGATACAGGAGCAGAATTAGGCGATTCGGCCCATTGAGTCTGCTCTGCCATTTGATCATGGCTAACATGGTTTGCAACCCCATTCTCTCACCTTCTCCTCGTAACCCTTGATCTGCTTACCTGTCAAAAACCTAACTAGCTCTGTCTTAAATACACTCAATGACTTAACCTCCACAACCTTCTGCAGCAATGAGTTCCACAGACTCACCACCTTCTGGCTTAAGAAATTCCTCCTTATCTCAGTTCTGAAGGGCCGTCCCTTCACTCTGGGCCTGTGCCCTTGAGTCCTAGTCACCCCTACTGGTGGAAACAGTTTCTCCGTGTCCACTCTGTCCAGGCCTGTCAGTATTTTGTAAGTTTCAATCAGCCCTCTCATTCATCTAAACTCTATCGATTTGGAGCCAGAGTCCTCAACTGCTCCTCATATGACAAGCCCTACTTCCCTGGGATCATTCTTGTAAACCTCCTTTGGACTCGTCCAACACTAGCACATACCTCAAAGAGTCATAGATTCATACAGCACAGAAACAGACCATTGGGCTGACTCGTCTGTGCTGAGGCCCAAAACACAATATTCAAATTGGTCTGACCAGACTACTACATAGTCTCAGCAGAACATTTCTGCTCTAGTATTCTAGTCCTCTTGAAATGAATGCTGACATTGCATTTGTCTTCCTAACTGCCAAATGAATCTGCATGTTAACCTGGAGAGAATCCTGAACTAGGACTCCCAAGTCCCTTGTGCTTCAGATTTCTGAAGCCTTTCCCCACTTAGAAAATAGTCTACACTTCTGTTCTTCCCACCAAAGTGTATAACAATTTCTGACATTGTAATCCATCCACCATTTCTTTGCCCGTTCTTTTTGCCTATCCAAGTCCTTCTGCAGTCTCCTCACTTCCTCAAAACTACCTGTCCTTCCATCTATCTTTGTATCACCTGAAAACTTATCAACAATGCCCTCAGTTTCTTCGTACAGATTGTTAATATATAACATGAATAATTGTGGTCCCTGTGGAACTCTACTAGTCATCAGCTGCCATCCTGACAAAGACCCCTTTAACCCTACATTCTGCCATCTGCCAGTCAGCCAATCCTCTATCCATGCCAGTACCTTACCCCTAACACGTTCTTATTTTGTTTAGCAGCCTCCTACGAGGCACCTTATCAAAGACCTCCTGGAAATCCAAATGGATCATGACCACTGGCTGTCTTTTGTCTAACTTGCTTGTTCCTTCCTCAAAGAATTCTAACAAATTTGTCAGGCATGACCTCCTCTTGATAAAGTCGTGCAGACTCAGCCCTATTTTACCATGCACTTCAAAGTGCACACAATCTTATCCTTAATAATAGACTGTTAAAATATTACAACGACCGAAGTCAGGCCTATTGTTTCCTGTCTTCTGCCTCCCTCCCTTCTTAAACAGGGGCTATTACATTAGCCATTTTCGAGTCCTGTGGGACCCTCCCTAACTCCAGTGATTCCTGAAAGATCACCACCAATGCCTCTACATTCTCCTCATCCATCTGCTTCAGAACTCTGGGATGTTGTCCATCTGGTCCGGGTGATGTATCCACCTTCAAACCTTTCAGCTTCCTCAGCACCTTCTCCTTAACAATGGCCACTATACTCACTTCAACCCCATGACTGTCTCATAATTCTGGTATGCTGCTGATGTCTTCCACTGTGAAAACTTATGCAAAATACCTATTCAGTTCCTCCACCATATCTTTGTTCCCATTACAACTTCTCCAGCCTTATTTTCTAGTGGTCCAAGACCTACTCTTGCTTCTGTCTTACCTTTTAGATATCTAAAAGCAGTCTTGCAATCTTCTTTCATATCACTCACTAGCTTATTCTCATATTTCATCTACTCCCCCCATTGCTTTAGTAGTTATCCTCTACTGGTTTTTAAAGGCTTCCCAACCCTCTGGCTTCCCAATAATCTTCACCACGTTGTATGCTTTTCCTTTTGCTTTTATGCTGTCCCTGACTTACTTTGTCAGCCATGGTTGCTTCATGCTCCACTTAATATTTTCTTCTTCCTTAGGATTTCTGCTTTGTCTCTAGAATTACCTCCAGAAACTCCTGCCAACACTGCTTCACCAACTTCCCTGCTAGGGTCCCTTCCAATCAACTCTGGCCAGCTCCTCCCTTATGTCTTTGTAGTTATCTTTACCCAATTTTTTATACTGTTACATCTGATTCCAGCTTCTTCCTCTCAAACTGTAGAGTGAGTTCTATCATATTATGGTCATTGCCCCTTGGGGTTCCCTCACCTTAAGCTCCCTAATCAAGTCTGCCTCATTACACATTACCAAATCCATTGTTGCCTGTTCCCTAGTGGGCTGTACCACAAGTTGTTCCAATAAACCATCTCGTAGAGATTGCACAAATTCCTCTTCTTGACATCTGTTGCCAACCTGATTTTCCCAGACCACCTCCATATTGAAGCGCCACGTGATTATTATAATAGTGCCTTTCTTACATGCCTTTTCTATATCCTGATTTATTTTCTTCCCCACATCCTGACTAATGTAAGGAGGTCTGTGAAACCTCCCATTAGAGTCTTCTCATTTGCGGTTCTTCAACTTTGCCCACATAAAATCCACGCCTTCTAATTCTGTATCGATTTAATTTCATTTCTTACTAACAAGGCAACCCCGCCCCCTCTGCCCATCTGCCTGCCCTTTTGATAGGGTGTGTGGCCTTGGATATTTAATGCCCAGCCCTGATTCCCTTGCAGCCATGTCTTATGATACCCACAACACCATACTCACCAATTTAAATTTGCGCTACAAGCTCATTTACCCTGTTTCATGTACTGCGTGCTTTTAAGTACAACACCCTCAGTCCTGTGTTGACTGACTCCTTCTCATAATTGTCCCCTTACCTGTTGTGCCTGAAGTTAGATTCGTGACCCTTTCCATACTTTCTGTCCTATTACTTGTTCTGGAAACTTAATAACCTCTGCCCTCCCCTCCTTTAACATTTTCCATGATTTTTCATGCATTTGGACCCACTATTCCAGATGACCATTTAAAATGTTATGACGATATTAATTCTTTCAAGGAACAGAATTATCTCAAAAAAATGTCTTGAATAGAAATCTTTGATTTTTATTGAGCTTTCTTTTGTAAATGGCAACTTAACTGTCATGAATTTTCACGCGTTAAGTTTTACAGGTTTTTTTGGATTCATTTTGTACTGAGAGCTACATTTTATCAGAGCACCATAAGGTGACTGATATGTGTGCACAATATTGTCAAGGGCTGAATACAAACTGCATGTTTACATCGATACGTTTTTACACCTTAACCCAGATTCTATGCACAGTTTGCATCCTGATTTCTTGCCACACCTGCAACTGACCACTAGATGCCTGTATTCAGCATTCAATAAGTGGGAAACACAGGAGCAACTGTTTCTCTTATTTACAACTGGTTAACATATCTTGTCCAACCATTGTCAGCACAGACATGGTGGGCTGAAGGGCTTGTTCCTATGATGTACGTTCTATGAGACCTGGCCTTCAGGGGTTAAGTCATGAAGAGAGCTTGTACAAATTGATTGGACCTGTTTTCTCAGGAATTTGGAAGATTAATGGGTGATGTCATTAAAAGTCTTCAAGAAATTAACAGGAAAAGACAGGGTAGATAAAAATAAACTATTTCCACTGGTTGGGAATTATACAACTAGGGGGATAGCCTGGGAATTTAGGACCAGACCATTCAGGAGAGATGCACTTTTACATGCAAAGTGTGGTAGATATTTGAAACTCCCTTCCACAAACAGCAGTGGATGCTAAATTTGTTGTTAATTTTAAATCAGAGAGATAATTTTTTGTTAAGCAAAGGTATTAAGGCTTATGGACCAAAGGCAGGTTCATGGAATTAAACCACAGATCAATCATGATCTCATTGAATGTCAGTGCAGGCTCAATAGGCTGAATGGTCTACTCTTGTTCCTATGTTCCCTGTCTCCCACATTCTCTGCTCTGTAAACTTAAGGTCATTCAAAGCTTGATGCCTGTGCCTTAGCTCACAACATCTTCGGTGCCCCTAGCACCACTTCATTCACAGACTTGCATTGCCTTTCAATCAACAACACCTTGATTTTAAAATTTTCATTTTTGCTTTCAAGTCCCACAGTGGCCTTCCCCTCCGTACCTTTGTCTTTTCTTACAGCCCTGCAACCCTTTGATGGTCTATATGCTGCTCAAATTCTGGTCTTTTGTGCATCCCTGATTTTAGGAACCACTTTAGAACTTTAATCACTTTCCCTTGGCAACCCTTTCAGTTGCCTAAATGTGAAGATTTGGTATACCCTCCCTACACCTTTCTGCCTTTCCACCTCACTTATGTCCTTTGCAACATCTTAAAACCTACCTCTTTGACCAAGCTTTTGCTTGTCAAACATAATACTTCCTTAGGCCATTCAATAGCACACCTTGTTTTATGATGCTCCTGTGAAGCACCTTGGAACATTTTACTATTTCTAAAGCACAATATAAATAAAAGTTGTTGTCACAGGTAAAAGTTGAATGTGGCTGAATATTATTTCTCAAAGATTCATGTGCTACTATTCATGACATAAACATCACCAGAAAGGACAGGGGGTGAGGTCTACATAAGACCTGGATGTACAGATCCCTTCCCCTTCGCCATCCACAAAAAGAAAACTTGCAGAGGGTTAAACTAGTCACATTATACACACAGAAAGGCATGCTGTATCAAAATGCAAATGAGGAAAATTCACTATTAGGCATGTAGCCTATCACTTACTTCCCAGCAATATTAGGCTCATTGTACCCAGCAATGGACAAGATTAAGGGCAAGGGGAAAAGGTCAGTGTTCCTAAACTTGCCCTGTGGGAAAATAGTGACTCATTGTGAGTCCTCCCTTACCTGACTTGTCTAAGTAATGAGGATGGATTAATCTTTGAAGCTGAAGGGCCATTCAGGCTTACTCGAGGATGAGAAAGGGAATTGGTACTTTGAAATGAAACTCTCAGTATTCAACATTTTCAATCAAATTTTGAGAAATGACACTGCACTCCACCACATAGAGGTAGGTCTGGGAAATCCCACTACAAGGCAGTCTATCAGTGCTCCAGCACTCGGAAAGTCAAGAACAGCCTCCTTATCTCACTGATGATGTTGATCCCACCTGGAAGGCTACTATTACATATTTTAAAGATGGCTTCGCCTTGCCTTTGACCAGTTGGAGACCAGTTGGAAAATCCCAGTCAGCTTACTTTTGGTGCTGAATGAACTGCGTAGGCTGGCTATCTATCTGATGTGGCCTTGGAACCACCAGCACCCTCCACCTCCAAACACACAAACACACACACACACACACACACACACACTTTTCAACCTGCCCACACAACATCGTGCCTGGAGCCAAAATGAATCCAAGGATCCATCACAACAAAGAAAAGAACCAGTTTAAAAAAAATGTAAAATAAATGTTTGGGTTGTACTGGAGCGCTGATCTGAGGTATACAAAATAAGTCGGATCAGTATGCATCATTCACAAGTTTCACCAGTTTCTCCTTCTGAGATGGCCAGTGTGACTATTTTAACTTTTCGCCTGTTCTTGATGGGGCTCAAAATCCTGCAGTAGTTTGCCAAAAGCAATTGCGATCAATTCCTTTAGGAAAATTAGCCAATGGACTCTTTTTAAAAAATATTTTTTGGACAGGACCTGAAGATGAGATTACACTGCGTCAAGACATTACAATAAAATTCACAACCTGCCTCATCTGATTTGAGAGCGATGCATTGAGAGACTGTAAGTAGCATTAGCCAGTGGTAGCCTGTAAACTGCGCAGCAATTCAAAACTTCCCACAAATACTGTGCAAAATTTGACTCTTTAACTTACAATGCTTGGACAGTATACAGAATTTTAAACAACCATACACTATGCAAAAAGAAAGAAGGTAAATTAGTACTTGCCCGTGGCTGCAATATACACATTCTCTGGCTCCAGTTTATGGAGCATCAGTTGAGCACAAATTAGACCCACCTAAGAATGAAATGTAAGAAATTTCTGGTCCATGTCATTTGCACATCACTGTTATTTTCTTATTTATTAGCATTTAGTAAAATAGAATTTTGAAGTTTGGATAATGGGGATCCTTTAGATGTACTAGATCTGGACTACCAGAAGGCCTTTGATGAGGTGCCACAGAACAGGTTAATACACTAAGTAAGATCACATGGGGTTGGGATAACTTATTAGCTTGGATAGAAGATTGGCAAAACAACAGAAAGCAGATAGTCGCGCTAAATGGGTCATTTTCTGGTTGGCAAGATTCCAGTAGTGGAGTTCGGTCCTTGGGCCCCAACAATTTAAATCCATATTAGTAATTTGGATGTAGGGATAGAAAATACTATAGCCAAATTTGCAGCTGACACTAAAATTGGTGGCAAAGTAATTGCAATGAAAATATAAGAAATTTAAAAAGGATATGAATAGGTTAGGTCAATAAGCCAAAATTTGACAATGATGAGGTTTAATGTGGATAACTGTAAGGTTATCCATTTGGGTCAGAGGTATAGAAAGGCAACTATTAACTAAATGGAGAGAAACTTTAGACTGCGTTGGTGCAGTGGGATCGAGGTATCCTTGTGCATAAATTGCAGAAAACTATTGTGGAGGTATAGCAGGTAATAGGGAAGGCAAGTGGAATTTTGGCATTTATTGCTAACGGACTGGAGCATAAAAGTAGGGAACTGAACAAGGCATCAGTGAGACTGAATCTGGAATATTGTGTACAATTTTGATCCCTTACTTGAAGAGAGGTGTACTTGAATTCGAGGCAGTTAGCTAGGTTCGCTAGATTGATTCCAGAGAGATTGAGCAGTAGGCCTGTACTCTGGAGTTTAGAAGAATGAGAGGAGATTTAATTCAGGTACATAAGATGCTAAAGGGGCTTAAAAAGTAGGCATAGAAAGAATGTTTCCCCAGGGGGCAATTTAGACCAAGAGGTCATAGTTTTAGCACAAAGGGTACCAGACTTATAACAAATTAGGAGAAATTACTTCAAAGGGTCATGAATCTGTGGAATTCACCACCTCAGAGTGTGGTGGTTGCAGGAGCATTGAATAAAGTTAAGGAGGAGACAGACAGCTTATCAATTATTAAAGGGTTAAAGTGTTATGGAGTATGGGCAGGAAAGTGGATTTGAGGCCAAGATGAGATCAGCCATGATTGTATCAAATAACTGAGCAGGCTTGAGGGGCTGAATTGTCTACTCCTGCTCCTAGTTCTTATGTTCTTGTGTAAGTTTCAATGGGTTAAGAAGAATTGTGATGTAATAAACCCTATAAATATGCGATTTCTGACAAAACATAATGTGACCAAAATTGTCAAAGCAGGAGTGTTTGGATATTTTTCAAAAAGTATAAGAATTGCAATATGTCATTTTAGATAGTTCATTCACAGAGTACACTGGATGGAGTGGTGAGGATGATCAACAGCTTTTACTTTGCTAATAATACACATTTTGAAGAATTCCTAGCACTAATAATACAGTCCATTCTATTTAAGACTCATTTTCAATGTTTAGTGTAACTCTCCTGGTTTTTATGAAGTCTGATGTTTGAAGCAGTGAGGGTGTTAATCTGTTAAGATGAATATTGATTAGTACTGATTTTAATTACCTGAGAACCAACTACATTGTCATTGGCAGGCAAACGGCCTTTGTCATAGATTATTAGTTACTAGTCCATAAACCGTTCAACCTCTTATTGCCAACCAAAGCTTCATCTGAATACAGAATCCCTCAGTTCTAATCGTCTGCAATCTAGACTTCAGTTACTGCCTGTTCAAGCAGATATTTAAATTATGCTTGCCATAAGTGTCAGGTTACTGGCTTTTCAAAACATGCAGCATTCCTTGCAAAATTCAGGTTCTAAAACAGTTCTTTCTCTATTTAGTCCACAATTTTAAAAAGCACAAAAATGAAAAGACACTACCTTTACATCTTCCGTGGTAGCATGTTTCATGGTGTTATGCTTATCAAACCATTTGTTGGCTTTAAAACCGTGGTAAAGACAAACTTATTAAGGACATTGAAACTACAAAAACAGATAGAATCATTAGCAACCTATCTAAACTAGTGATTACTAGAGATTTAAAAGGAAATGGCTTGGGGACAGTCAAGGTACAATTCCTCAAAATGGAAAGGTAGGGCAAACAAATTAAGAGTTCCCCAGATAAAATATAAAATAGAAATTAAGATAAAGAGGAAGAATTGTGCTTATGACAGGTAGAAGACATGATTGAGATTGATAATACAATACAAAAGCATATGAGAGAAGTGAAGAGGGTCTATGAGAAAAGACAAGCAGCCAAGATTGGTTAAAGGAGGTTTGGACTAATTAGCGACCTAATAGTGAATTTATACATGCAGTCATAGGACATGGCTGAGGTATTAAGTGAATACTTTACATCAGTTTTTACCAAGGAGGTCGATCTACCAAGGCCATGGTTTCAGAGGAGAATACTTTGATGCTGAAAGGATCAAAATTAATAGGGAGGAAATGTTGGACGGATTGTCAATTCTTAAAGTTGACAAGACATCAGGACGAGATGAGATGCATCCAAAGATATTGAAAAAAAGTGAGAATGGAAATTGCAGAGTCACTAACCAAAACCTTCTATTCTTCCCTAGACTCAGGGGAGACACCAAAGGACTGGCGAATTGTGGAGAATACACCCTTGTTCACAAAAATTATAGATCAATCAATTTTACTTCAGTGGTGGGGAGGCGTCTGGAAACAATTATTTGTGATAGAAATAATAGTCACACGGAAAAAGATGGTTTGGTTATGTTGAGCCAACACAGATTTCTAAATAGAAATTGTGTTTAACTAACTTGCTGAAGTTTTTAGAAAAGATAACAGAAAAGGATTGATGAGAGTAATGTGTTGATGTGGTGTGCATGGACTTTGAAAAGGCATTCAGTACAGTGTCACACCACAGACTTGTGAGCGAAGTTATAGCTCATGAAGTAAAAGGGCTGGTAGCAACTTGAATACAAAATTAGTAGAGTAAGTGTTGCAGCAATTGTTGGCTGCTTGAGGAGCTCCGGCTCAAAATTGATGAGCTGGAATCCGAACTCCGAACACTGCGGCACATCCGGGAGGGGGAGAAATACCTGGATACTGTGTTCCAGGAGGCAGTCACACCTGGTAGATTAACTAATGTTAATTCGATCGGCGGGCAGGGACAGCAGTGTGTGACTGCGAGTGAGGCAGGTAGAGGGACCCTGCAGACAGGACCACAGGAGCTGCAGCCCTTGACATTGTCCCACAGGTATGAGGCACTTGCTCCCTGCATGGATGAGGAACAGGGCTGCAGGAAGGATGAGTCAACTGACCATGGCACCATGGTCCAGGAAGCCATTCAAGAGAGGGGAGCAAAAAGACAGATTGTAGTTGTAGGGGATTCCATCATCAGGGGGATAGACAGTATCCTTTGCGAGCAGGATAGAGAATCCCGCATGGTGTGTTGCCTGCCCGGTGCCAGAGTGCGAGACATCTCTGACCGGCTTGAGAGGATACTAGAGAGGGAGGGGGAGGATCCAGTTGTTGTGGTTCACGTAGGTACCAACAACATAGGCAGGACTAGGAAAAAAGACCTGTTTCAGGATTATGAAAAGCTAGGAACAAAATTAAAAAAACAGGTCTTCAAGGGTCATAATCTCTGGATTGCTGCCCGAGCCACGTGCAAATTGGCATAGGGAGGCGAGGATCAGGGAAGTAAACACATAGCTAAAAGAGTGGTGTGGGAAAGAGGGTTTCCTCTTCATGGGGCACTGGCATCAATTCTGGGACAGGAGGGATCTATACCGCTGGGATGGACTCCACCTGAACAGGGCCGGGTCCAGTGTTCTGGCGAAAAGGGTAAGTAAGGTGGTTAATAGGACTTTAAACTAGTAAGTAGGGGGGAAGGGAGAAGTGAGCGTAGAGGGAGAATAACAATTAATGTAAGGCAAAGCAGCAGGTTAGCAGGTAACGAGGAAGCTTCAACTCCATTGAAAATTAGGAAAAAAGTTAAAGGGAAGGAGAACTCAAGAGTTGTTAGTAATGGAGGTAATAGGACCCAAAAAGAAGGTGCAAAAACTGGCATAAGGGCACTTTATCTAAATGCTCGGAGCATTCGAAACAAGGTGGATGAGTTGATGGTTCAAATCATGGCAAATGGGTATGATTTAGTGGCTGTTACAGAGACATGGTTACAGGATGGTCATGACTGGGAGTTAAATATCCAGGGGTATCAAACTGTTCGGAAGGACAGACAGGAAGGTAAGGGAGGTGGTGTTGCTCTGATTTTTAAGGATGATATCAGGGCAGCAGTGACAGATGATATAGGTTCTACTGAACAAAACGTTGAACCCATTTGGGTGGAAATTAGTAATAGCAGGGAGAAGAAGTCACTGATAGGTGTGGTCTATAGGTCACCAAATAACGACATCATGGTGGGGCGGGCAATAATCATAGAAATAGCTAATGCATGTAAAAATGGTACAGCAATTATCATGGGGGATTTTAATCTACATATCGATTGGTCAAACCAGGTCGGTCATGGCAGCCTTGAGGAGGGGTTCATCGAATGCATCCGCGATAATTTCCTTGAACAATATGTAATGGAACCTACGAGGGAGCAAGCTATCCTAGATCTAGTCCTGTGTAATGAGACAGGAATAATTAATGATCTCACAGTTAGGGATCCTCTCGGGAGGAGCGATCACAGTATGGTCGAATTTAAAATACAGATGGAGCGTGAGAAGGTTAAATCCAGTACCTATGTCCTGTGCTTAAACAAAGGAGACTACGAAGGAATGAGTAAGGAGTTAGCTAAGGTAGAATGGGAGCAAAAAAATTATGGTGGGTCAATTGAGGAACAGTGGAGGACTTTCAAAACAATTTTTCACAGTGCTCAGCAGAAGTATGTTCCAGTGATAAGGAAGAACTGTAGGAAAAGAGAGAGCCAGCCATGGATGTCTAAGGAAATAAAGGAAAGTATCAGATTGAAAAAAAAAACATACAAAAAAGCAAAGAGTAGTGGGAAACTAGTAGACTGGGAAATCTTTAAAGGCAAACAGAAAGCCACAAAAAAAGTTATAAAGAAAAGTAAGATAGATTATGACAGTAAACTAGCTCAGAATATAAAAGCAGGCAGCAAAAATTTCTACAAATATGTAAATCGTAAAAGAGTGGCGAAGGTAAACATTGGTCCTTTAGAGGATGAGAAGGCCAATTTAATAACTGGGAATGAGGAAATAGCCGAGACATTAAACGGTTATTTCGTGTCGGTCTTCACAGTGGAAGACACAAATAACATGCCGAAAACTAATAGCAAGAAGGTTATAGCAGGTGAGGACCTATAAACTATCATTATCACTAAGGAGGCAGTGCTGGGCAAGCTAATGGTGCTAAAGGTAGACAAGTCCCCTGGCCCAGATGAAATGCATCCCAGGGTACTAAAACAGGTGATGGGGGAAATAGCAAATGCACTAGTAATTATTTACCAAAATTCACTGGACTCTGGGGTGGTTCCCGCAGATTGGAAAACAGCCAATGTGACGCCACTGTTTAAAAAAGGAAGTAGACAAAAAGCAGGTAACTGTAGGCCAGTTAGCTTAACTTCGGTAGTGGGGAAAATGCTTGAATCTATCATTAAGGAAGAAATAGCAAGACATCTGGATATAAATTGTCCCGTTGGGAACACCCAGCATGGGTTCATGAAGGGTAGGTCATGTTTAACTAATTTGGTGGAATCCTTTGTGGACATTACTTGCATGGTGGACAATGGGGAACCTATGGATGTTGTGTATCTGGATTTCCAGAAGGCATTTGACAAGGTGCCGCACCAAATGCTGCTACATAAGATAAAGTTACACGGTATTACAGGTAATGTATTGGCATGGATAGAGGATTGGTTGACCAGTAGAAAGCAAAGAGTAGGGGTAAATGGGTGTTTTTCTGGTTAGCGGTCAGTGGCTAGTGGTGTGCCTCCGGGATCAGTGTTGGGACCTCAATTGTTTACAATTTACATTGATGATTTGGAGTTGGGGACTAAGTGTGGTGTGTCAAAATTTGCAGATGACACTAAGGTGAGTGGTCGAGCAAAGTGTGCAGAAGACACTGAAAGCCTGCAGAGGGATATAGATAGTCTAAGTGAGTGGGCAAAGGTCTGGCAGATGGAGTACAATGTTGATAAGTGTGAGGTCATCCATTTTGGTAGGAATAACAGCAAAATGGACTATGTTTTAAATGGTAAAAAATTGCAGCATGCTGCTGTGCAGAGGGACTTGGGTGTCCTTGTGCATGAATCGCTGAAGGTGGGATTGCAGGTGCAGCAGGTGATTAAAAAGGCAAATGGAATTTTGTCTGCCATTGCTCGAGGGATGGAGTTTAAAAACAGGGAGGATATCCTGCAGCTGTATAGGGTCCTGGTGAGGCCACACCTGGAGTACTGTGTGCAGTTTTGGTCTCCTTACTTGAGAAGAGATATACGAGCACTGGAGGGGGTACAGAGGAGATTCACTCGGTTGATTTCAGAGTTGAGAGGGTTGGATTATGAGGAGAGACTGAGCAGACTGGGCTTATACTCATTGAAATTCAGAAGAATGAGGGGAGATCTTATAGAAACATAGAAGATTATGAAGGGAATAGATAAAGTAGAGACAGGGAGGTTGTTTCCGCTAGCAGGTGAAACTAGGACTAGAGGGCATCGCCTCAAAATAAAGGGAAGCAGATGTAGGACTGAGGTCAGGAGGAACTTCTTCACCCAAAGGGTTGTGGATCTATGGAATTCCCTGCCCAGTGAAGTGGTTGAAGCTACCTCACTGAATGTTTTTAAGGCAAGGCTAGATAAATTTTTGAACAGTAAAGGAATTAAGGGTTATGGTGAGTGGGCAGGTAAGTGGAGCTGGGTGTCAAAGATCAGCCATGATCTTATTAAATGGCGGGGCAGGCTCGAGGGGCCAGATGGCCTACTCCTGCTCCTAGTTCTTATGTTCTAATAGAAACAAGAGGGTAATGGTCAATCAATATCTTTTGGACTGGAGTAGTGTTTTAATTTGACTTCTCCAGAGGTTGTATTGGGTCACTTGCTTTTCCCGATGCACATCAATGATCTTGATCTTGGTAAGCGGGGTACAGTTTCAAAGTTTGAGGATGATATGAAACTTGACAGCATTATAACCTGTGAGGAGGACAGTATAGAAGTCCAAAAGGTTGGTGGAGTGGGCAGATAGATGGCAGATGAAATTCAGTGTGGGGAATTTTGATGATATATTTTTGTAGGAAGTGTAGTGATTGGAATGGTGTCAACCAGATGAATCTCATTGAATATGAGTTTCCTGATTGGACCACATCAGTAGCTTCAATCAGGGAGCCCTGGCTGACAGATATAAACAGGAGTGTCAGGGTTCTGCTCACTCCAGGAGCTGGCTCTGTGATAGTTAGGTCAGTGTCATGTACTATGCGTGTGTAAATAAAAGGTGACTTGGTGACGGGATACCTGCCTTCATGGAGTTATTTCAATGGTGACAAGAAAATACATGCCTTTAGAGATGCGCTTGCAACAGTTGTCTTTAAATTGGGGTCAGCATTTCTGGCAGCGTGCTGCTGTTTGGAAAGCTTGACTCGTTCCATCCTACTGTCGAAGACTAGGGCCCAGTATGTGGAAAGAATGCATCTTTTTCCAGCAGATGACATTGGGGCAGATGAAAAGCAACGAGTGATCCTCCAGACAGTGTGTGGACCCGCAAGTTTTTCGGTTATAAGGAGCCTAACTTTCCTGGAGGCACCAGATGCTAAAACGTTTCAAGAGTTGACGCATTTAGCTAAGGAACGTTACAACCCCAAGCCTCCTCTAACTCTGAGACACTATTGGTTTTACTCGACAGTTTGAGAACCAGAGGAATCCTTATTGGGATTTTTGACAAGATTAGAACCATTGGCAGAGGCATGTGATTTTGGTTGAGCCCTAAGTGAGATGCTGAGAGACCGCTTGGTACATGGGACTAATGACGTGACCATGCAAAAGCACCCACTATTTGAAGCCCAACTGGATTTCAAACAGGCACTACAACTGGCTTTGTTGTTAGAAAATGCGGCAAGTGGAGTTTGAGTTACAGGGTATGCCGATGGAAGTGGACATACCCATCAGGCCAACTGAGCTTGGGGAACACTTGCCTCACTTGGGACATATTCTGAACAGAGGGATCCTAAGTCAGCCCACAGCAAAAGTCCAAAGCAAAGCCAAGCCTCGGCCAAACAGTTAAAATTGTCTCAAACATCCGGGCAGCAGGCCGTTGTAGTTCCTACTAGTATGCAGACTTGAGACAGCAAAGGAGCCCTACTATGCCTGAATTGAGTAAGAGTGCTCATAGACCGTTTTCCAGGAGAGCACACACCCTGGATGGTCCACCTACAACTGGTTTGGAACAGTTAAGTTGCTTTGCAACATGCAAATCAGAGCCAATCAAAATAAACGTCCAGTTAAATGGTCATGCGGACCTGATATAATGTCGATATTGACGTGGCTGTATCAGTGTTTACAGAACTAGTCTTTACCAAAATTCTCTCTGGACTCCGGCCCTTAAGTTTACATAAGACCTCGGCCAGGCTGAGAACCTATACCAGGAAACCTCTACAGCTTAAGGGTACAACTTTGGTTCTGGTCTCTTATGAGAAGCAGCTGGTTCAGTTACCACTGATTCTAGTAAAAGGCTCGGGCCCAAGCTTGTTGGGGTGAAGCTGATTGAGAAAAATTCAACTTGATTGACTCAACATTTTTTGATTAGAAAATGGCTGCCTGAGTGGAGTTCTAATTAAATACCCAGAAGTTTTTCAGGGAGGTTTAGGGACTATCAAAGGGGCTAAGGCCACCATACATGTTGAGCAAGAAACAATTCCATCCACTGCCATTTGCCTTATCTGCAAAAGTAGAGACAGAAATCAGGAGGCAGGAAAACGAATGGATCATCGAAGCAGTACAGTTTGCGGAATGAGCAGCGCCGGTCATACTGATTGTGAAGCCCGACGGATCAGTTCATCTTTGTGGGGATTTCAAACAAACCCGTAAACTGCTTCTCGCAGCTGGATAAATGCCCAGTCCCTTGCATTGAGGATATATATGCAAAATTGGCACGGGGGGTGTGGATGTCTGTCCTTCACGAAGCTGGACATGAGCCACGTGTACCTGCAACTGTGGTTAGATGAGGATTCCCAGAGATATGCTACAATTAGCACCCAACAGGATTTGTGCCAATATACTCGTCTGTCTTTTGGAATATCATCAGCCTGTGCCATTTTCCAGCGGACAATGGAGAACATTTTACAAGGTCTACCCCAGATCGGCATTTATCTGGATGACATGCTAATAACTAGGAAGACCAATAAAGAGCATTTCGAGAACTTGGACATAGTGCTTAAATGTTCCTGCAAGGCAGGAGTACACCTTAGGAGGTACAAATGTGTGTTCCAGGCACCCTAAATAATCTACTTGAGCTACAGTCAAAAAGACCGGCTTACACCCTTTGGAAGATGACTTGAGGGCAATCAAACGTGCCCCGGCTCCCACACCTGTACCAGAGCTTAGGTCTTTCTTTGGATTGGTGAATTATTATGGAAAATTCGTACATAACCTGGCATCCATCCTGGCACTCTTACACTTGCTATTGAAAAAGGGTCAGTCCTGAAAATGGTATCTAACCAAGATGTAGCCTTAAGGGAAGTGAAGAAGCAGCCATCACTGTCTAAGGTGTTGGCACACTACAATCCCAAGTGAGATGTGGTGCTTATCTGTGATGGCTTCCCATACCTTATTGGGGTAGTGTTGGCTCACAGATGGCCCAATGGGGAGGAATGCCCAATCATGTGTGCTTCCCGGATTTTGGCTGGTGGCGAACAAAGAGGTTTCCAGATAGAGAAGGAAGGTTTGGCAGTCATCCTTTATGTGAGAAAGTCCCACCAATACCTTTATAGATGTAAATTTGTAATATTTACAGACCGCAATCCACCTCTTAGGGCTGCTTGAAGAAGACAGAGCCGAGCTGCCCACAGCTTCAGGTTGAATTCAGTGGTGGGCTCATATTCTGAGTACATACAATTACAAGTTGGAACACCATCTAGGAGGCCAAGTGGCAAACACAGTTACCTTGACCCACCACCCTCTGGTGGATACACCACCAGTGGTGTCGCCACTGGAAGAGTCCGTTCTGGTTGTAAACTTCCTGGACACCCTTCCGGTCACCCCTGACAATGTCAGACTGTGGACACAAAAAGATCCTGTCCTGGCAGAACTGAAACAGCTATTGGTGATGGGGGAAGCAAAAGGGCCATTACAGCCAGAATTGAAACCTGTCTGGACCCAGCGAGACCAGATCACCATAGAAACATATTATTATGGGGAGGAAGAGTGATTTTCCTGAGCTAAGGTCACCGCCAGATACTGGCTGAACCCCACCAGACTCATCCAGGGGTTTTCAAATTGAAGATGTTGGCAAGACGTTATGTCTGGTGACCAGAATTGGATGCAAACATAGCCACTTTACTGGCAGTCTGGGCTTGCTCCAAAGGGAAAAATTACTGCCAGCAGCTCCTCCGCATCCATGGGAATGGCCGGGCAAACTCTGGACTCAGTTACATATTGATTGTGCCAGTCCTTTCATGTGCTTAATGGTTTTAATCATTGTGTATGCCTATTCATAGTGGTTGGACATACATAGGGTTCATTTGTCAAACCCAGGGATGACAAGGAGGGGGAGTGGCATAAGATCATAGAATCCCTACAGTGTAGAAACAGACCATTCGGCCCAACAAGTCCACACCAACCATCCAAAAAGCAGCCCAGCCAGCCTCATCCCCCTACCCTTTCCCTGTAACTCCACATTTTCCATGGCTAACACACCTAACCTACACATCCCTGAACACTAATGGGCAATCCACCCAATCTACACATCTTCGGACTGTGGGATGAAACCAGAACTGGTGGAAGCCTGCACAGACACTGGGAGAATGTGCAGACTCCACACAGCCTGAGGCTGAAATCGAACCTAGGTCCCTGGTGCTGTGAGGCAGCAGTTCTAACCATTGTGCCACTGTACCACCCTGCATTTTTGATTAAAGAATACACCATTGCTGCAACTAGAGAAGATATCTCTGAAAAATCGTTCAGTGAAAATATATGGGTAAAAATTAGGAATAAGAAAGGAAAGAGCACCTTGATGGGATTGTACTGTAGGTCCCCCAACAGTCAAGGGTCAAATGTATTCAAGAAAGTTTTCTTTATCAGTACGTGGATGCTTCTACTAGAGAAGGCGCAAAACTTGACCTTTCAGGCAATAAGGCAGGCCAAGTGACTGAAGTAAAAGTAGGGGAACACTTTTGGTCTAGTGATCATAATTCTATTAGTTTCAAAATGATTATGGAAAGAGATAAGCTTTCCATAAAAGTTAAATTTTTTAATTGGAGTAAGGCAAATTTTAATGCTTTGAGACAAGAACTTTCAATAGTTGATTGAGTAGACTGTTTGCAAGTGAAAGGATGTCTGACAAGTAGAAGGGTTTCAAGAGTGTGATGGTAAGAGTTCAGAGGCATTATGTTCCTGTTAGACAGAAAGGTAAGGCTGATAAAATTAAGAAAGAATGGATGAATAAAGATATTGAGGTTCTAGTCAAGAATAAAAGAGAATTGTATTTTAGATATCGACAACTTGGTTCAGTTGAATCTCTTAATCGATATAAAGAATCTCTTAATCAGCATCAATACTATGAAAGAAATCAGGAAATCAAAGAGAAAATATAAGATAGCAGTGGCAGATAAGGTTGAGAATAATCCAAAGGGATTCTACAAGTACATTAAGATTATGTTACCAAAAAGATTATGAGGGCAGAACAGTAGACATTGTTCGCTTGGACTTTAGTAAAGCCTTCGACAAGGTTCTACATGGTAAACTAATTAATAAAGTTAGGCCACATGGGATCAGGGTGAACTTGCCAATTGGATACATAATTGGCTTGATGACAGGAGATGGAGAGTGATGATGGAGGGTTATTTTTTGTATTGGAGGCCTGTCACCAGCGGTGTCCCAAGGGGATCAGTTCTGGGTCCTCTTTTGTTTGTCATGTATATAAATGATTTGGATGAGAATATAGAAGGCATGATTAGTAAGTTTGCAGATGACACAAATTGGTAGCATAGTAGACAGTGAAAAAGCTTTTCTAAGATTACAAAGGGATCTTGATCAAATGGGTCAATGGACTGAAAATTGGCAGATGAATTGAATTGGGATAAATGTGATGTATTACTTTTTGGTACAACAAACAGGTGTAGAATTATGCGATTAATGGTAGGGCCTTGGGTAGTCATAGAGTCCTACAGCACTGAAACAGACTCTTCGGTCTATCCAGTGCATGCTGAACATAATCGCAAACTAAACTAGTCCCACCTGCCTGCTCCTGGCCCATATCCCTCCAAACCTTTCCTATTCATGTATCTATCCAAATGTCTTTTAAACGTTGTAATTGTACCCACATCCACCACTTCCACAGGAAGTTCATTCCACATGTGAGCCACCCTTGTGTAAAAAAAAATATCTCTCCTGTCTTTTTTAAATCTTTCTCCTGTCATCTTAAAAATGTGGCCCCTAGTCTTGAAATCCCCCATCCTGTGGAGAAGACAACTATTATTAACTCCACCTATACTTTTCACTATTTTCACCTCTCTACTTCCTACGCTGCAGTAATAAAAGTCCCAGCCTATCCAGCCTTTCTTTCTAACGTAAACCTTTCAAATCTGGCAACATCCTGGTAAATATTACCCTAACCGTCACTAGGTTAAGAGCCACAGCAGTGAAGCACCAAAGAAGCACTGTCATACCTTTGTAATCACATGATCCTTCAGTGCAGATACAATCCCCTTTTGGTCTTTATGTGCAGATAGGGTGGCAGTGCTAAGGAGCATGATGCTGATCACAAGAGGACGTGCCACAGCATTTGCAGTTATGGGAGGGACCCTTGGATGATGGAGGACAGTCACATCCTTGATCACATTGGTCACCAGTGCAGGGTCTCAGCAGTCATTAGAAAGAAGGCTGTACCTAGACAGCAGATGTGCTGTCATGTGTCAGAATTCCCTTGGGCAATGTGGGATCATGGACAAAAAAATTAAGGAGTCTGATCACTTAATTAGTGCCACCATGGTTCAGGTTTTGAGCGCATGAGCCCTTCCAGTGAGAGAGTGCCCAACATCATGGAGGGCCATGAGGCAGTTCTTGGAATTCATGCAGGAATTTTCTTTATTCATTTATGGGATGTGGGCGTTGCTAGCTGACCAGCATGTATTGCCGATCCCTAGTTGCCCTTGAGAAGCTGGTGGTGAGCTGCCTTCTTGAACCGCTGCAGCCCACCTGCTGTGGATTGACCCACAATACCATCAAGGAGGGAATTCCAGGATTTTGAGCCAGGAACAGTGAAGAAACGCTGAAATGTTTCCAAGTAAGGATGGTGAGTGGCTTGCAGGGGAACTTGAAGGTGGTGGTGTTCCCATATGTCTGATGCCCTTGTCTTTCTAGATAGAAGTGTTTGTGAGTTTGGAAGGTGGTGTCTGAGGATCTTTGGTGAATTTCTGCAGTGCATCTTGTAAGTAGTACACACTTGCTGCTACACAGCGTCGGTGGTGGAGGGAGTGGATACCTATGGATGTTGTACCAATCAAGCAGGCTGCTTTGTCCTGGATGATGTCAAACTTCTTGAGTTTTATTGGGGCTGCACTCATCTAGGCAAGTGGTGAATATTCCATCACAGTCCTGATTTGTGCCTTGTAGATAATGGACAGGCTTTGGAGAGTCAGGAGCTGTGTTACTTGCTGCAGTATTCCTAGCCTCTGATCTGCTCTTGCAGCAACTGTGTTTATGTGGTGAATCCAGTTGAGTTTCTAGTCAATGATAACCCCTAAGATGTTAATAGTGCAGGATTCAGTGGTAGTAAGACCCTTGAATGTCAAGGGTTAGATTGTCTCTTATTAGTGATGGTCATAGCCTGGCATTTGCGTGGTGCCGATGTTACTTAACACTTGTCAGCCCAAGCCTGGATATTGGCCAGATCTTGTTGCATTTGAACATGGACTGCTTCAGTATCTGAGGAGTCACAAATGGTGCTGAACACTGTGCAATCATTGGTGTACATCCTCCCTTCTGACCTTATGTTGGAGGGAAGATCATTGATGAAGCAGCTGAAGATGGTTTGGCCTAGGACACTACCCTGAGGAACTCCTGCAGAGATGTCCTGGACCTGAGATAACTGATCTCCAACAACCACAACCATCTTTCTAAGGGGACAAAAACAGAAGTTGCTGGAAAAACTCAGCAGGTCTGGCAGCATCTGTAAAGAAAAAATCAGAGTTAACGTTTCGGGTCTGGTGACCCTTCCTCAGAACTGACCTGAAATGTTAACTCTGATTTTTTCTTCACAGACGCTGCTAGATCTGCTAAGCTTTTCCAGCAACTTCTGCTTTTGTTCCTGATTTACAGCATCCACAGTTCTTTTGGTTTTTATTGAGGATGGGGGAGTTGTTTAATTGTCCACCACCATTCACAACTAGATGTGGCAGGACTGCAGAGCTTAGATCTGATCCGTTGGCCGTGGGATCACTTAGCTCTGTCTGTCACTTGCTGCTTATGCTGTTTGGTGCAAAAGTAGTCCTGTTTGGTGGCTTCACCAGGTTGACATTTCATCTTCAGATATGCCTGGTGCTGCCCCTGACATGCCCTCCTGGACTCTCTATTAAACCAGGGTTGATGCCTGGCTTGCTGGTAATTCTTGAGTGGGGAATCTATCAGTCCATGAGGTTACAGATTGTTCTGGAGTACAATTCTGCTGCTGTTGATGGCCCACAGCACCTCATGGATGCTCAGTCTTGACTTGCTAGGTCTGTTTGAAGTCTGTCCTATTTAGCATGGTGATAGTGCTACAATACAATGGAGGTCATGCTCAATATGAAGGTGGGACTTCATCTCCACAAGGATCGTACAGTGATCGCTCTTACCCATATTGTTATGGACAGATGCATCAGCAGCTGGCAGATTGGTAAGGATGAGGTCAAGTATGTTTTTCCCTCTTGTTGTTGCCTCACCACCTGCTGCAGATCCAGCCTAGCAGCTTTAGGACCTGACCAGCTCGATAAAGAATACTGCTACCAAACCACTCTTGGTGGTGGACATTGAAATCCCCCACCTAGAGTTCAATTTGTGCCCTTGCCATCCTCAGTGTTGTTCAACATGGAGGAGTGCTGATTCATTAGCTGAGGGAGGATAGTATGTGATAGTCAGCAGGAGGTTTCCTTGCCCATGTTTAACCTGAAGCAACAAGACCTCATGGAGTCTGAAGTCCTCACAGGACATATCCAGAGATAGTGATGATGATGTCTGGGACATTGTAAGATATGATTCCATGAGTGTGACTATGTCAGGCTGTTGCTTGACTAATCTGTGAGACAGCTCCCCCAGTTTTGACACTAACACCCAGAAGTTAATGAGGAGGACTTTGCAAGGTTGACAGGACTGTTTCTGCTGTTGTCTTATCCAGTGCCTAGGTCGATGCCAGGTGTTCTATCCGGTTTCATTTCTTTTGAGACTTTGTAGCGATTAGTACAACTGAGTGGCTTGCTAGGCCAATTCAGAGCGCAGTTGAGAGTCAACCACATTGCTGTGGGTCTGGAGTCACATGTAGGCCAGATCAGATGAGGATGGCAGATTTCCTTCCCTGAAGGATTTTAGAGAATGAGATGGGTTTTTCCCACAATCAGCAACAATTTCGTGATCATCAGTAGATTCTTAATTCCAGATTCTTTTTATTTAATTCAAATTCCACCATCTGCCTTGGGGGGATTCAAACCCAGTTCCCTGGGACATTGGCTGAGTTTCTGGATTAATCGTCAAGCGATAATACCACTAGGCCATCACCTTCCCAACTGTGCAATGATTTGCAAAGGATGCATGCCAAACTTTGTAGCTAGACCAGTCAGTGTTGTTGGTGGCTTGGGGATGTCTGAAGGGAATTTCAGTTGCATTATATCTGGCACAAAACAAAGTACAGCAGATGCTGGAAATCTGAAACAAAAGCAGAAAGTGCTTGAGAAACTCAGCAAACCTGGCAGCATCTTTGAAGAGAGAAACAGAGCTAACGTGACTCAACCAGTGGCTCAAGTGGACTTAAAACATTAATTCTGTTTCTGGCTAACAAATGCTGCCAGACCTGCTGAGTTTCTCCAGCACTTTCTGCTTTTGTTTCATCCCACCCACACCCATTCCCCCTATCTTTTCCCTGTAACCCACCTAATCTACACATCCCTGAACACTACAGGCAATTTAGCCCTGGCATTGGTGCATGGAACTTCCAGCTCTGAGTTGGTGGCCTCCACACACAGCAGGAAAAATGCCAGTTGGGTCACATAATCCCCCCTTAATTGGTTGCCTGCCTCCAAATCTACCACCACTGGGATGCAAAAATTCAACTTTTATGTTTATTTTACTTACATCAAAGTTGGTAATACAGCTTATGTTACTTCCTGAGCTTGTACTTTGGAATTTTTCACCCATGGCCCTTTGAGATAAGTGAGTCTTTTGAATATTGAGCTAATAAACAAGACAGAAACTCAGTGATGAAGAGGTATGACATATATCTTGGTAAGGATTTAAAGGGAATCATTCACTCACCAGCACCAGTTCAAGTGTTCTTTTTAAACTCATTCACAGGATGAGGGCATCATTCATTCATTGCTCATCCCTAATTGCCCAGAGGGCAGTTGAGAGTCAACCACATTTCTGTGGGTCTGGAGTCACATGTAGGCCAGACCAGGTAAGGCTGGTAGTTTCCTTCCCTAAAGGATAGTAGAGAGGTAGTTGGGGGTTTTTCCCCTGACAGTTGTTTCATGGTAATCATTAGACTTTTATCGAATTCAAGTTCCACCATGACGGGATTCGAACCCAGGCTTGCAGAATATTACCTGGGTATCTGGATTAATAGTGTAGCGATAATAATACTAGTAGACCATCACCTCCCCTTAACACAGACTTACTCACTTTACCTAGTCACAGTCCCACTTAACGTTGTGAGTCCAAAAGAAGAACCATATTGGACTCAAAACGTTAACTCTGTTTCTCTCTCCACAGATGCTAACAGACCTGCTGAGTTTCTCCAATAAATTCTGTTTTCATTTCAGATCTCCAGTATCCCTACAATATTTTGTTTTTGTTTTCCCATTTAACGTCTGCAGCTGTCATATCAGGGCAGAGTCCAACTGACCTTCACTGTATGTATTTTAACAATGAGACTGTATTTTACTTGTTTTGCCCCTTTTAATGTTACCACTCAGGTAAATGGGTACTTAGAGGCAAATGCAGCATCTACTAAGCTCCAATGATGATTTAGAGAGCAATTGTTGCTGTTAGTTTATGATTTTTGATCTGAAGAACCCAAAATGAAATGGTTCTTTTTTTTTAACATCTGCAGTATGATCAATATGCACAAAAAACTGTTCATCTAAAATGTCTTTCAGGTGTTTCTAGAGGAGTTGGATTCATTCGTTTTGATAAACGAATAGAAGCAGAGGAAGCAATCAAGGGACTCAATGGGCAGAAACCTTCCAGTGCTACAGAACCAATAACTGTGAAATTTGCCAATAATCCCAGCCAGAAAACAAACCAAGCACTACTCTCACAGTTGTATCAGTCACCTAGCAGACGTTATCCTGGGCCACTGCATCATCAGGCTCAGAGGTTCAGGTAATAACAAACATACATTTTAGTTGACTTCTTTTTTATGTAGATTTTAAAATAAAACTAACATCTTAAACTGACTTAATTATGTTAATGATATTTATATTAATTTGGTCATCACTTCCAAATAAAATTGATTTTGTGTAAAATAAAAAGCTGAAATGTTTATGATTTAAATCTGAACTTCCTACCAGCAATATAGCATCCATTTTAAGTAAAGTTTTACAATTGATTACTGTCTCATAATTCTCATAAAGGTTTAATTAAGATATGTATTTTGACCATTGTTTTGCATGCTTTGCTGTAGCAGCAGCCAGAAGGCTGGAAGGCCAGTGTGAAGCTTTCAGATTTTTCAGACAGCTTTGCTTCTGTTTTTGATTCCTAACAGGAAGTCCTCTGGGACATACCTGTTCTAAGGATATAAAACAGGCTGTGTTCACGACCCAACCCACCAAATTTGGAGATGTAACTCACTGTTTAGGCTCACTGTCTTGTTATTTCAAGGCAAGGATTCGGGATTATAATGAAGCCATGATCAGTCTTCGGTTATACAGTTTTTTGGGTGAAGTAAATGTGATAATTTTCTTGGAACCAAGTTTTATTCCTAAAGTTATATACACAGACTTCAAGCTTCCATTGACCAAGATCCAACATTTCAGTTATAGTAGTGCTTGCTAGTGGGTCCAACAGCCCAATACAATGCATTGGATGTTCCTCTCTCCTAAGTCTGACAGGGACTCATTACTGCATGATTCCAACTGCAAAAGCCATGGCCATTCAAACCAAGGAGTGTGGCCTGGATCCCTGAAGACTATATTTGACTAAATAGAGTCATAGAGTCATGCGGAACGAAAACAGACCTTTCAGTCCAACTCATCATGCCGACCAAGTTTCCCAAACTAAACTAGTCCCATTTGCCTGCATTTGGCCCATTTCCCTCCATACCTTTCCTATTCATGTACCTGTCGTTTAATTGTTGTAACTGTACCTGCATCTACCACTTTCCCTGGCAGTGCATTCCACATACGAACTACCCTCTATGTGGAAAAGGTTGCCCTCAAGTCTCTTTTAAATCTTTCTCCTCTCATCTTAAAATTATGCCCTCTAGTTTTCATCTCCCCTACCCTAGCAAAAATGCTTTTGATATTCATCTTATCTATGCCCCACTCGATTTTTATAAAAGTCTATAAGTTACCCCTTAACCTCCTATGCTCCAGGGAAAAGAAATCCCAGCCTATCCACCCTCTCGTTATAACTCAAACCATTCAGTCCTGGCAACATCCTTTTAAATCATTTCTTCATCCTCTCCAATTTAATAATATTCTTCCTATAACAGGACAACCAGAACTGTATGCAGTACTCAAAAAGTGACCTTATCAATGTCCTGTACAACTGCAACATGATGTCCCACCCCCTATACTCAATGGCCTGAGCAATGAAGGCAAGCATGTCAAATGCTTTCTTTACCCTCCTGTTTACTGTGATGCAACTTCCTGTGTGTTAAATACCTGAGCCCCTAGGTCTCTTTGTTCTACAGCACTCCCCAGGGCTCTACCATTACCTGTGTAAGTTCTGTCTTTGTCTTACCAAAATGCAACACCTCGTATTTACCTAAATTAAACTCCATCTGCCACACCTCAGCCCATTGGCCCAATTGACCACGATCTCTTTGTAATCTAAGATAACTTTCCTCATTGTCAACTATACCACCAATTTTGGTGTCATCTACAAACTTTCTAACCATGCTTCCTGTATTCTCATCCAAATCATTTATATAAATGACAAACAACAATGGACCCAGCACTGATCCCTGCGGAACACCGCTAGTCACAGACCTCCGGTCGAAAATTAACCGTATACCATCACTCTCTGTGTCTTGCCATCAAGACAGTTTTGTATCCAATTGGCAAGTTTGCCCTGAATCCCATGTGATCTAATGTTACTGACCATACAAAACCTTGTCAAAGGCCTTATTACTGAAGTCCACATAGACAACGTCTACCGCTCTGCCTTCATCCATCTTCTTGGTCACATACTCAAAAAATTTAGTCAAGTTTGTGAAACATGATTCCCCATGCACAAAGCCATGCTGACTATCCCTAATCAGTCCATGCCTCTCCAAGTGCGTATAAAACCTGTTTCTCAGAATCTCCTCCAACAACTTACCCACTGCTAATGTCAGACTCGCTGGCCTATAGTTCCCTGGCTTTACCTTGCAGCCTTTCTTAAATAAAGACACAGGATTCATTACCTTCCAGTCTTCAGGCACCTCACCCATGGCTGTAGGAGATTCAAACATCTCTGCTAGGGGCCCTGCAAGTTCTTCCCTAGCTTCCCACAATATCCTATGATATACTTGATCAAGTCTGGGAGATTTATCTACCTTTATGCTTTCTAAGACCTCCAGCACCTTATCTTCTGCAGTGTGGACTGATTTCAAGACATCAATATTTATTTCCCCGAGTTTGCTAGCTTCCATGTCTTTCTCACAGTAAATACTGAGGTGAAATACAGAAAAATCCAGTTGCAACAGTTTCCTGTATTTTCTTCACCCATATCACCTTATCTCCATCCAACCCAAATTTAAAGGACTCTCACCAACTGTTATAGATGCACTATTGAAAGCATTCTATCTGGATGCATCACCGTCTGGTACAGCAACTGCTTTGCCCAGGAGCATAAGAAACTACAGAACTGTGAACACAACCTAGTTCATCATGCAAGCCAACCTTCCATCCATTGATTCCATCTTCACTTCTCGCTGCCTCAGAAAGGCAGCCAACATCATCAAAGACCCCTCCCACCCCAGTTATAATCTCTTCCAACTTTTTCCGTAAGGCAGAAGATACAGAAGCTTGAACACACGTACCAACAGGTTCAAGAACAGCTTCTTCCCCGCTGTTATTAGACTTCTGAATGGACCTGTCAAATTTCAAATTTAATACAGCTTTGCAGCTGTAACTTTGCATTCCTCACTCTGTTCTATGACCCATGATTTTTGTATGATATGATCTTCCTGTACTGCACGCAAAAGAAAACTTTTCACTTTACCTAGATGCATCTGACAATAATTAATCAAATCAAACATCTCAGCTGCCCAGTCTTTGGACTTCCATTGCCCCAGTACTTCATTTTAGCCATCAATCTGCTCATCGATTTTTTTTTAACCTCCACTTCCACATTCAGTGCAAAATTTGTACTTGCTTCCATCCTTGTCAATGCCTCGGTAACGATCCCATCGTTGATCCCTCAAATCCAATGGGTGAAGAAGGAAACAACTGGGTTACCTGTCCATCACCTATCTGCTGGACTACCTCAATCCTCATATGCACTACCAAAACCAAACACTAATCTAACATATTCCTGGAAGATGAAAATAGGTCCTGGCTACTTTGCTGCACTACCAGTCATCTTTAATCTCTCTCCCTTCCCCTCCCACACTCACCTCTAGGACTTTTGGACCGCTTTGAATTTACATTAGGCTGATTCCTATGCCTATACCCTCAACTCAGCTTCTCTTCAGTATCTCTCCTGAGCCCTTCCTGCCCTCCCTGAGTTTATTTTATCTATTAGACTCTCCTGCTATTTTCCAAGACCATTTTCCTGCAAACCTGCTGAACATCCAACATCTTTTTTCAACCCCCATACTAACAGGCATTATGAATGGTTTCTTCTCCTCAGTTAATGAGCCCCATCCTTCCAAAATATGGATTATCACCCTTGCTCAAAAAAAACAAATATAAACCTACTATCTTTCTAATTCATCAGTTCATCTGTCGTTGCTGCAAAGTTCTTATCACCTCCTAAATGTGTGCACATTTCTCCTGCAACTCCCGTTCAAAACTGACTAATCAGGTTTACACACCTGGCAGACCACTAACACAGCTCCAACACAATTCACAAATGGTATCATCTATAACAATGACCCTCCTTGTCACCCTCAAGCTTTTTATAACCTTTGGTACAACCTCCAATGCCTTGTTTCTTTTGTCCAAAACTGTGGTATTGTTCTTTTTTTTGTTTCTGCTCATAGTTATCTGGTTGTATCCAGATAACTTCAACAATGGCTTCTCCTCCTATGAAATTCTACAAGGATCTGTCCTTCAGGCCCCTCTTCTGTGATGTCACTGGGCTGAATCTTCACTTAGAATAAGCATGTGGGGATTGGGGCCCATTGCCAGAGGTGTGGGTTGCCACTTTCAGAGGAATTACACTAGGGCAACTCCACCTTGAAGCACCCTCTAAATAACTTGCATTTCACTTCAATAAATTGTGATTACAGTTCGAAGCTCATAGCAATGCAGGAAACCCTGCCACAGGTAATTAATGGCTACAGATAATGCCTACTGAAGACTGTAGCTCCAGTGGGGTTAAAATAGAAAACTACCTGTGTCCCCTACGTCGGTTGCAAGCAAGCTATCTCTGGGCATTTGCTGGGCTTATTCCTTTGTGGGAGGACCCATTTGCTACTTCAGAGTTCCCAGCAGGGTGCCCAAGCCATCCACAAATATACATTCAATTATCAGATTGTCTACCCATCACTGCTAGCTCTGGATGGTGAGCCAGCATCTGCCGATGCTGACTGGCTCTGGGAAAAGCAACAAGATGTGGAAACGTGACTGACTATTAAGCCCCAACACATACTTGACAGAATTTCCTCCCAGTGTGACCTTTAAAACCATCCTGGCAGATCTGGGAAGATTCTATTTGTCGTATGTAGGCATAGGGTCAGGTTCAACATATATCCTGACACTAGTTCTCTGTATAGCTCCACCGCCCCTGGGTTTTCAAGCTATTTACCTGATTTCCAGTCATAGATACAATTTCTCCCAATTAGTGGGAAAATTGAAGCCATTGTTTTTCAACCTACTACAAAATCAATTTCCCTATCAAGATCTATATCCATTTTCAATTATCTCAGACTGAACTAGACTAGAAATCTTGTTCAAACATAAACTGAGCTTCAGACTCCATATTCTCTACATCTCAAAGACTATGGACTTCCTATCTATAAAATCCTAGAGTCATATACATTAGAAACAGGGCATTTGGACCATCATGTCTCTGCCAACTAGCAAACACCAAATTACATAAATCCCATTTACCTGTACTTAGTCCATAGCATACTATACCCTGGCATTTTAGGTGCTCATCCAGATGCTTTTTAAATGTTGCGAGAATATCTGCTTCCACCACCCTCTCAGGCAACACGTTCCATATATCAACCACCCTCTGGGTGAAAAAACTTCGCTCATATCACCTCTAAACCATGTGCTCCTCACCTTAAACTTATGCCTTCAGGTCTTAGATACATCTGCTATGGTGAAGAGATTCTCACAATCTAGTCTGTCTGTATCACTCATAATTTTTATGTACTTCAATCAGAACTTTCTTCAGCCTCCTCTGCTCCAAGGAAAACAAAACCTGCCTACCCAGTCTGTCCTCATAAGAGAGACTTTTCATCCCAGGCAAAATCCTGGTGAATCTTCCCTGCACCCTTTCCAGTGTGATCACATCCTTCCAACAGTGTGGCAACCAGAACTGCACACAGTATTCCATTTATGCGTGTATGTCCTTATCTTACTGCACCTCCCAAAAATGCATCATCTTGCACTAATGGGATTAAATTCCATCTACCATTGCTCTGCCCAACCTACCATTTGATCATTATCAGGCAGTAGCCTGAGGTCATCCTCCTCAGTGTCAACAACACCACCAAATTTTGTGTTATCTGCAAACTTATTAATTAAATCTTCTAATTAAACATTCACATCCAAGCCGTTAATATAAATAACAAACAGCAAGGGTCCCAGCACCGAACCCTATGTCACACTGATGGTCACAGCTTCCAACTACAAAAACAACTCTTCACCATCATTGACAACAAGGTGCAGGGCTGGATGAACACAGCAGGCCAAGCAGCATCATAGGAGCAGAGAGGCTGACGTTTCGGGCCTAGACCCTTCATCAGAAAAGCTTTTCTGATGAAGGGTCTAGGCCCG
>NC_063341.1:42511265-42546070 GCF_021869965.1 Rhincodon typus
GCAGGAAAGCTGACGTTTCAGGCCTAGACCCTTCTTCAGAAAATCCTGCTCCTCTGATGCTGCTTGGCCTGCTGTGTTCATCCAGCTCTACACCTTGTTATCTCAGATTCTCCAGCATCTGCAGTTCCTACTATCTCTTTAAACCAAATAGTTGGGGGCAAGGAATCACATGTGGAAATATGTGGTTTATCAAAGGGTAGAGGTAAAGTAAAGGAGGAAAATAGTAATACAGAAAATGAGGGTCAGAGGAAGGCACATTGAGAAAAAGGAACTTACAAATATACCAGTGGTCAAGACTAGAAGTTACTATGATAACAAAAAGACAAAACTAAAGGCTATGTATCTAAATACACTAAGCATTTCATAATAAAGTAAACAAGTTGAAAGCAGACATTGATGTAAACAAATATGATCTGATCGCCATTATGGAGACCTGACTCTAGAATGACGAGAATTTAGTCATGCATATTAAGGGGGATATGACATTTAAGGAGAATAAGAACCTGGGAAAGGTGGAGGAGTAGCACTGTTAGTCATGGATGGTATTTGTGGAATAGTTAGGGATGACCTTGGTTCAAGAAAACAGAATGTGGAATAGAGTTGAGTGAATATGACAAATAGTAAGAAAATAAGTCACTAGTGGAAGTTGTCTACTGGCCCTTAATAGTCACAACATTGTGGGACAAATACGAGAAGAAATATTTGCTGCTCGTGATAAAGGGATATAAATAATCAATCTACATATAAACTGGAAAATCGGATTGGCAGTAGTAATCTGGATCAGGAGTTTATAGAATGTTTTCAAGATTGTTTCTGTGAGCAGCACATTCGTAATCGACCAGAAAGCAGGTTAGATTAGATTTGGTAATGTATAATATGACAGGATTAATTAATGACCTCAGAGTAAAGGCACACCTTGGTAGCAACAGGTACAATATAATTAAATTTTACAATCAGTTCGGAAGGGAGAAAACTGGGACCAAGACTAGAATTAACACTTATTCAGGCCAGCTATATGAGCATGACAACCGATCCGGATTCAGCCATCGCATTTCTTCCACTAGCTGTAATATTTTCTCACAGTTCCTCAGCAGCATCATAAATTGGGGGATCACTACCCACTCCTGGTTTGCATATCCTTGAGGGGTCTCCAGTTCCTCATCAGCGTTTCATTTTTAATTTGGTAGCATTCAAAGACTGCTTCTGTCTGAATTTCAATGTGAGCAGTCTGAACTGGTATTTTTAACAGTTGGTCAGCTTGTGGGGCTGCTACCTAAGAGGTTCTATTTATTACCTTGCAGTGCTCATGTCAACCTTCGCTGGCTGAGCTATAGACCAGGGCAGAATCTTAGGTTTCTTTTGGCAAAGTCTGAGTTCCATCGAGCTTTTGGAGGGCTTACTCTTGTGAGGCCTTGCAGTATTTCATCCAGTATTGTACGAAGCTCGTTAACCATCTACACCACCCCTGTGGCATCTGTCACATCCGATTATGGACCCATCTTACATCATGCACCATTCCCAGAACAATTTGCAACGCAGTGGATATCTGCTATAGCACTAATACTTCAAAACTGCCTTGCTCAGTTGCAGACAGATTCTGAACTTGGCTGAGAAAGGGAAGATGGCACTGTGATTCTCTAACAGGGACCTCAAGGGCTTGATGCAAAAGAGGGCCGTTATCTTTGTGGATGACCAACAGAGGAGACTACACCACAAGACGCTGGCAGCCGTATCTGAAAACGCTATCCAGTCAGTGCTATATCCATGGTCTGGAGGTACGGCCAGCAGATCATAAGAAGATCAATGATCATCTCTGCTGTGCCAGTGTAAGTCCCAAACTCTTCTCTCTGCCACCTCACACTCACTGTATCTCTGCTGTTGCACCCACCTCCCACAAGGATCATGCTTTGATACTCTTATTATTGATTGCAGCATATTCTCTCACTTGCCCTCACCCCTCAAAACCTCCCACACCACTAATTCTGCATGGCCTTTGCGCTGCCTTCTCACAACCTTGGAACACCTCGATGCCATTTGCCCACCTGCATCAGCACTAATGACAGTGTGGCCCACATTCATCTCACTCAATACTTGCATTTCTCTCATACAGTAGAAGATAGCACAAACTTGGTAGAGAGAATCCAAACAGGTGAAGGAGTGCATGGAATTAAGTTCCTCAGCCCCTATGAAAATAGAATCCAGCTGGTACTGGAGAAAGCTGGGATTGCTTCTGTAGTGATGCCAAGACATCCATGTTCAGTCAGCTGAGTAAGTATCACTCATCATTCCAATGCAGCTGTCACAATAACCCTGCTGTCAGTATCATCCATTGCTCACTATTTCCAAACACTGGCTGTGATGCCTTCTTTCTCTTCAATCTTGCGAATACAGCCAGCATGACCACCACTTCCATGGTGAAATTCCCCAAGATGCCACCTCCTTAACCTCTAAGGACAAGAATACCAAGGCCTCAGAGGAAGCATTAGTAAGGCTAGCTCCAGCACTCTCCCCCACGCCCCCCACCCTGCCAGATACTGATATCTCAGTGGGAAGGTTATGGCTTAGAATGTGTGGAAGCACAGTATGGTGAACACCTCACTTTAACAGTTCTACAACTGGCTACTGACCCAGGCCACAGGCACTCAGATGATTTCCAGGCAGGAGAGGACCCAGTAATGTCGGCAATCAAGATTTGGTCCACCTCATGGAGGAGCAGAAGCAGCAGATGGGTATGTGGAATGCAGTGGTCCTCATTGGCCACAAGTTGCAGCACCGCAGCAAATCATGTGACTGTCTGGCTGCCTCCATGGACAAGTTGGTGATTGCCATGGAGAACCAGATCATACCATGTGTCCATCCTCCCAAAGAGACAGCTTGATGCCATGAGACACCCATTGAAGGAGAAACCTCACAGCTCCCTCAGAAATCCCCACTGAGAAAATTCCATGTGTGATCCTTCGAAGCTGAAGCAAGGAGGCTCAACTTGCTTCTGTATTAACCCGCCCCTTGCCATCCATGTTTCTCCACATACCTCCCTTGCAGATTCTGTTGTCCCCTTTCACAGTTGTCAACCTCGTTCCTCCCAGCCTGCAACCCCCAGTCGCGAAATAACCTGCAGAGTTTGGCCCGCCTTGACACCACCCCCCACCCATCATTTTTGGACTGTCTGTTATCTACTCCCCAGACCAAAGAGGCACAGACCCCGACGAAGATCACACCGAGCAGAATGTGGCTATTCCCTGGACTGGTATAGAAAGTTGCCCTTGACTTACAGTGCCAGGACCTTCTGACTGACAAGTGCCTTAATGCGCTTCAGTGAGGACTACTGCCTACAACTCAAGGCAGCACACTGGCTCAGTGGTTAGCACTGCTGCCTCATAGCACCAGGGACCTGGGTTCGATTCCATCCCTGGGCAACTGTCTCTGTGGAGTTTGCACATTCTCCCTGTGTCTCTGTGGGTTTCTGCAGGTTCTCCAGTTTCCTCCCACAGTCCAAAGATGTGCAGGCTAGGTGGATTGGCCGTGCTAAATTATCCACAGTATTCAGGGATATGTGGAGATTAGGTGTGTTAGCCCTGAGAAATGCAAGGTTTTGGGGATAAGGTAAGGGGATGGGTCTGGGTGGGATGCTCTTCATAGGGTCAGTGTAGACTTGTTGGGCTGAATGGCCTGTTTCCACACTGTAGGGATTCTGTTCTGTGGACTTTTGAGTCATGACTGCTTGCTTGCTGCAGATGCAGTGTAAAGCTGCTGGTACATGGTGCAGATATGAGATTGACGTAGCGTACTAACATACAGGATATGTACATCTTTGATTGAGAACTGCTGACCAGCAAGACAAGCTGCCTGATTGTGTGACTGGTGTGGCAAGGCAAGGTATGGATGATGTGATCATGCAGGTAGGCAGTAAGCAACCATGACATGCAGTCTGCACCAATCCTTCAGATAAATGCATATCTGTGCAAAGTGTCCTAGTAGCAACCTCCTGATGCACATCTGTGCTTGTAGAGTACCTGCCAGAGTATTGGAGAGGTGCCATGATGATTGTGAGGATTTGATGAATGCAGGATGCCCACGTCCATGGACAAGGGGTGCCTCTGGCTGGTACCCGTGGATTGTGCCCTGTGTTATATTTTGGTTATTCGCAGCAAGGAGGTCCTCCGAAGCAAGCAACAAGCTGAATCTGTCAGGTACCCTCTCTAGTATCCATATCAAGTCTTCTCGACATCTAGTTTGTTTGGCATGTTTGGTGAGATGGAAAGGTGAATATTAATGAGGTGTTTAACAAACAATAATCCCCTGTGATTGGCAACTTACCATTGTCTAGCAAGAAAATGGCCACACTTCTTGTCAAAAGCATAGAGAAGGAGCAAGATATTCACAATGTGGAGGTGGGCCTTGCCAGATTCCTTGATTTTACCACAAGTCTTGCCGTAGCCCACCTTGTTAAGACCCCCATAGGATTCTTTCCCACATGACCATACCAATACCTGGCGCATTCTCCTGCAGCTGTTTTAATCTCCCTGATCTCAATGGCATTCTCAGAGACTTTCTATTACCTTGTATCCTGCAGGTCATTGCTGAGGAGCGGCTCAATCCTGTGCAAACTAGGTACGACTCCTGTAATTACTAGTCCTGACACAAGAACATTCTCTACATGCACCTGGAAAAGGAAGATGAGCAGATAACCTCCTTCAAACCCTTTTACAGCATCCTGACACTTGCTGGTGGGGCAACAAGGTGCAGAGCTGGATGAACACAGCAGGCCAAGCAGCATCATAGGAGCAGAAAGGCTGACATTTCGGGCCTAGACCCTTCATCAGAAATGGGGGAGGGGAAGGGCGTTCTGAAATAAATAGGGAGAGAGGGGGAGGCGGATAGAAGATGGATAGAGGAGAGGATAGGTGGAGAGGAAACAGACAGGTCAAAGAGGCAGGGATGGAGCCAGTGAAGGTGAGTGTAGGTGGGGAGTTAGAGCCTGCTGTGTTCATCCAGCTCTGCACCTTGTTGTCTCGGATTCTCCAGCAGCTGCAGTTCCTACTATCACTTGCTGGTGGGGAATTTTTTTCTCAGCAATAGCGTTTGACTGGCCCCAGTATCCCTCAGTAACAATGCAGGCTTACTTGTGTCACCCTGGGGAACTGTGCCTCCCTTTGGATACAAAATCCTCGTAATTCTCAGGAATTTCCAATTGGATCCATGCTATCAGCCTCTTAGGCCCACAGTCTCAAATTCCTTCAGAACAATCCCTCTCCTACTTAAATAAAACACCTTTCATCCAATTCATCCCTTTGGCCCAAGTTTTGGCACTCCTCCTAATATTCTTTTCTGTGGCTTAGCATTGATTTTGTCGTATTTTACCACTCCATGGAGCACCTTGACACATTTAACTATATTAAAGGGAATGCATACATGCATGCAGTTGTTGTTGCTGAAGATCTGAGTTTATATTTTATGCATACAAGTGACTGATCTGACACCCCCCAAGAGAAACAAATTCAAGAGTAAGCTATGCTGAGTGCCTCATGAAATACAGTTCATGTTTCTTATTTATTCTATTTACAGCACAAAAAGTCAGTTAAAAATTATTGATCCATTGAGAATTTTATCAAGGTAAAGGTCCAAACACTTATCCTTCGAATCTCTTGCCCCAGAGTGTTCCCTTCTTCTTCTAAAGGTTCATTGCTTTCACCCTAATCCTCCATCCAAAGATGAATGCTGCTGTTGCTCTCCATCCTCCAAATGCAATTGCTTGGTCAAAAAGGATACAGTATACCACTGTGATGTGGGAAACTTCTTGTGGGACGTATTGGTGAACCCAGACCTGTTTAGACCCCTAAATCTCTGTTTCAGTAGCCTTTTGGTGTGCTCAGCAATCACTCTGGTTCACAGTCCCCCTCCCCCCATCTCTATCAACTTTGAAATGCTTGTTGCTTAGTCTTGATAAGGTAACAGATGGTTCTCATGAGCTACATTTGTAGTGTGTGTTCCATTTCCCTCAGCAACTAGATGTTACCTTGGTAGGAGGATTAAATATTAAGACAGTTAAGTATCAAATGTTATACCAGCTGGTTGTTATTTGAGGAATATGTATGATGGTGCTGGCTGGTGCAATGATTACAATTGTTTGTGGTCAATAGTGCACTGGGAAAAAAGAAAAAAGAAACTGCTAAAAATCTCTGAGGTGAGTTGTGTTATCTACTGAGGCATTGGTGACTTTCTTAATGAGCTTGTTAGATATCCCCTTCACAATTGAAAGAACCAATGACAAAGTTAATGGCCACAGTTACTGTCAGCAAGGCATCATCCAGTTCCACTAAACACTTTGCATGTAAAGTTTGAATCATAGAATCCCTATGGAAACAGGCCATTCGGCCCAACAAGTACACACCGTCCCTCTGAAGAGCATCCTGCCCAGACCCATTCCCCTACCCCTGTATTTCCCATGACTAACCCACCTAACCTAAACATCCCTGGGCACTATGGGCAATTTAGCATAGCCAATCCACCTACCCTGCACATCTTTGTGGGAGGAAACTGGAGCAACCCCACGCAGACACAGGGTGAAGGCTGGAATCGAACCCTGGTCCCTGGTGCTGTGAGGCAGTAGTGCTAACCACTGAGCCACAGTGCCACCCTGATACACTGCTCCAGATAAATGCATTAAACTGACTGGCTGTATCCTTTGCCCTGAATGTGGCCTCCTGCAAGCAGTAGCACGGTAACTACTGTGTGCTGAATGCAGTGATGGGGGCTGCTGTGCTCCTTTTCTAACTGTTTATTTACATGAAACTGTTAATAAGAGCATTCATGAGAAGGGGATAGAAGTCCTGAGGTAAATAAGGCAAAGTGAAAATTGTAAAGATGCAATCTGTAAGCTGGAAACAGTGCAATGGCACACAGATATCTGATTCAGTTAGCTGGAGCTCCTTCAAATTCTGCTTTATTACTCTTAAATATCAATACCTAAGGTCTTACCAGCAATTTTGATGAAACTTCCATGAACTAACATTTAAAAAGCTTTGGGGCACTAATTTCAACACAAGATCTCAAGGTATTTACATTTATTCATAAAAAGGTCGCCTGCATCTGGCAAGCACCTTTGCCACCAGCTGTGCCTTTAAAATGGCAGCTGAAACAAATGGAATGGTAATCCCATTGCCACAATTGAATTGTCCACCTAATGGTTTCACCTGGCAGGCAGAATTAAATCAGTTCTTTTTTACAGGCTTTTTTATGCTAGCCATGTATCAATTAAATACCGGATCTACATTCAATAGAATAAAGGTACTTTATTGTTTATTGAACAAATGTATTTAATAATCAGGGCATTTTTGCTGTCTATAAAAGTAAAGATGCCATATCAAGATGAAAGTCTTTATTGGGGAGTGTTAGTTACTGGATTATATCCTTTGGAAGTTCTAACTCTCTTGCTCAAAATGGACCATTTAGCAGGAGTTCCATTGAATGAGTTGCCATCTGTGAAACATTAACCCAAGGACCTCCTTCTCTTTTCAGGCTGGACAATTTGCTTAATATGGCCTATGGCGTAAAGAGGTAATTAAAACTCCATAGACTGCCAGATGTCCATGTTGGCACAGATTATTAATTTGTTTTGACTAACTTCTTTCATTTCTTTCACCAGCATGTCAGACATTTTTTTTTCAGACTTCAGTTCTTTTCGTTCTGTAAAAAAAAACCCATATCTCTTTTGTTTACACACTTCTTTAATTTGCAGGTTGTTCTATTCACTTGATTCAGGTGCAACAGCTGCAAATGATATGGTTCAAAAATGCTGGAGAGCAAGCACATTGGCTACTGGTACTGATTGAGTTTAAAGGATAAGATGACTGCAATAATTTCCTTGTATCATAATCAATGAGAAGCAAATATGCAGCAAACTACCATATAGACACCCTGAATACATCACTTATGCATTACTTTATTGGAAATGTTAGAAATCTTTTCATAAACTTTTCAGCTGTATAAAGAAACTGTGTGCACCTTTATCATAATGTTTGGAATTTGTACAGTTCTGTTCTTTTCCCAGTGTTTCCTGCTTTATTATTAAGGTCAGGTTACATTGTAAATTATTAGGACTTCAAATGCAGCTTGATTTTCTTTTTAAAGACATATTTTTAAAAAGAATTATATATTACTGGAAAGGGTATTAGAACAGATATAATCAGCCTTTGTTTATTTGAAATTCGGTGTAAACTGTTTCTGTCTCATTTGCGATAATTCTGCAATATATATAAATCACACGCAAACCTCAAGGTTAAATATCTGTGTGTAGAAAAGCTGAAATTTGAAGCTTCAACAAAGTTCTTAGAATGACTGCTGCTTTTCAAAAACTTTCTTGAAAAAATATCAAATTGAAAAGTATGAAAATGAAATTATGAACTGTTCTGATCAATGAGAAAAATACACACATAAACCGTAATGAACAGCTTAATATACAATAAAAATCAAGTATTAAAATAATTATGTTAAATGTTCACCTTAATATGTTAAAGACTAATCTAATTTCATATTAGAAGTATATCCAAAATGTCATCTTCATCAACTATAGGTTGATCTAATCTCACAAATATCCAAAGTGTCAGCTTTCTTTGTTTAACAGATTCTCCCCAATCACAATTGATGGCATGACCAGCCTTGTTGGAATGAATATTCCTGGACACACTGGAACAGGCTGGTGTATCTTCGTCTACAACCTTTCGCCTGACTCAGATGAAAGTGTTCTCTGGCAGCTGTTTGGACCATTTGGAGCCGTAAACAATGTCAAGGTCATTCGTGATTTTAGCACAAACAAATGCAAGGGATTTGGGTTTGTCACTATGACAAACTATGATGAAGCAGCCATGGCAATTGCAAGCCTAAATGGATACCGCTTGGGTGATAGAGTTCTGCAAGTATCATTCAAAACCAACAAAACCCACAAGTCTTGAAGTGCAGATGTAGTGTTACATTCATGAACAAATGGAACTTAAAAGGCTTATACTAAAAATGGACTTCATAAGCCAGTGTTGCCTAAGTATTAACATAGGATATCCTGCGATCGAGCAGGAAATGATTTTATAATGCTAGAAGACTTTGATGCATTGAATGTTCTTTCATAGCTGTTGTTGTTCAAAATATTCATAGATAAAATGTGCAGGAGTTTTTACCCAGCCTGCTACTTTTTCTACCTTCTTTGAAGGTGGACCTTTTTAAGTCACCCATTCACATTTAAAAGGTGAAAATACATTTGACAGTTTTGAAGAAAAACTTCTCAAAAAGAATACATTTGAATTGATTTGTTAAAACAGCCACCATCCCCACCCCAACTCCCCCCGCAACTCCCAACAATCCTATTCGAGAAACAGATCTGCTGAAGCACTTCTGCAAATGTTTTAGTTATTCCCTTTCCTTTGAATCATGTAAACATGAAGTATTTCCTGGTTGGGAAGGGGAATAGGGGGACCTGATGACATGACTTAACTTAAACAATGTTGCCAAAGAGATGGTCTCTTTGCTGAAAATGGGTTTCAAAAGATCTATTTTTATAATAAAAAAGGAGAATTTTTACAGGATCTGGATTTGAAAAAAAATATTTTGACTGGCAAATATGGGGGATAAAGGACAACTTTGTCAAGTTCATACTGTACTGGTACTTTTTAGGATCAAAATGTATGTTTTAAATTGGGATGTAGGTTGTTTTTTTGAACGATGGGAAAAAACAGATGATCATATCTTTCGTAGAGTAATAATTGGGAGCGATCTCCCCAGGCACACAGTTCCCCACAGTCAAAACCCAAAAGCAAGGAGATTAGTTGCTAGAAAGTTTTTTTAAAGTCATCAGTAACAGCCGGGCAATATCATTAAAATTAAAGTTTTTTCCTAAAATAAATATCAAAACTTCCTTTGTCGAAGCAGTAGGTAGGTGCTAATGAAATTGCATATCTTTAAACTCTAGGTATGAACATACGCATTACTTGTTTATCTGAACTGTTGTTACTTGTTTGTGTTGGATTTGTTGACAACTTTGATTCCATTGTAGTCCTTAATATTCCATTTTGACAGACAGGACACTATTGATATTGTTTCATTCAATCATTTATTTATTTTATTGCTGATCTGATGCATTTGCCAAATTAAATTTAGCTAGTTAGTTATTTGTTTATTTTATCTATTGAAAAATGTTTCTTAAGTTTGTGTCATGTATATAAAGATTGATTTGTTTTTATTTATAAATTGTATGAACTTGGTTGTTTTGTTAATATGGCAAAATGGTTCCAGGCGATACTAAGTGAGACTTAAGTATCTAAGTATTTACTTGTGCAGAAATAACAAATATTGTTTAATATATTGTCATGTTGGTTGTGAATATTTTTTCTTCATATTAGGGATGGGCAGGTTGCTTTTATTTTCCATTATGCAGAGAGGAAAATTGAGCTACGGGAACAAAATGGCTGAGGGAGGGCTCTCCTTAGTCCAAGTGCACTGATAACTTTAGTATGTTGTGCTTTGTAAGAGTAAAAAGGTCATGCTCTTCCTTGGGTACTAGAAAAGTTACTCGCTATGCATAATATAGTTGATAGTTAAATTTGCTATTGCTTTTGTCTTGTTAACCTTTTCAATAACGTTGTCTTAATGGTATTGTTGTTATGGTTAATGTGCTTATTTTGTGCATTTTTCATGCTAAACCCACTAACTGCATGTAAAGGAATAATTTTACATTGAAGGTGGACTTATAGTGAGCAAGTATGTAAGAATGCATCATATAACTTTTCACTAAAAATGCTAGACTAGAACCCTCATGCAATGTTCAGGGATTGTACTATATTACCATCTGCTGTGAATGAGCTGAATTGCTGGGAGAGTTTGCTGCATTTACTGAGCATTAGTGGGGAAGGCATGTAAAATTTTCTCTACAATGTGTTTGTTTCATTGGGATATTTCTAGGACCAGACAGTAAAATATACACTTCAATAATTATGAATGACTTAATGTTAGCATAGCTAATTTAGATTATTTCTGAAAACAGCTGTAAATGTTTTTTCATAAAACTGTTGTGTTGAATTATTTGTAATTTTAATGTCAAACAATAAACTGGAGTGTGCAGAACTTTATCATCTAGATGCCATTTTTTTTTGTGTTCTCACCTTGTTTCAGCGCCAGATGTGTGGATAATTGTGCCTTAACTGAACCTTATTGACACACTACTGGTAGTTTGGTGGAGTTTTGTAAACCCTTTTCTAAGAAGATTTTAGGATACAATGTAAAGTTAATTACTACTTTGCCTTATTCCTCTCCCTTCCGTATTACAAGGATATTGGCACGATTGCTGGTGTTTAAAGCAGTAAAGAAATTACTGTGATTTTGGGGTCTCATTTCTGTTAGTTTTCTGATTGGAACATTAGGATGTGTTTAAAATTACAATAAGGATCCAAAATGCATTAGTTTCACTACAGCACCATCTCCAATTCCCTTGGGGTATATAGCCGGCTCTCTCTTAGACATGGAATTTCCCTGTGAGTCTGCTGTGCATTGACTCTCTAAATCCCATCTCCAGAGCACAGCTTTTCATATCCTTGCTCCTTGACTATGAGAGTCAAGCAACTCAACAATGGGATTCTTCATCATCTCAAACTTCTACCAAATGCACAGCATTCTCAACCGCGCACACGCTGCTTGGAAAGTCATATCAGCGATCTGCATAGTTCATCAATAGGTAAAGACTCCACTCCAACAATGTTCAAATTATATGTGACTATTGATACCAAATTGTGAAAGTCTACACAACATATTCTGAGAGCTGCTGTGACTCTTACATACTAGAGAATCAGCAAGCCAGGCCTTCGCACATTTCCTGTACATTGTGTCTAGCCTCATTGTTGTTCACATTAAAGTACAGCACCTTTGCTGCTGTGATCAAGGTCCTCAGGCCTTATAGGGATGGCTGTTGGCAGACAAGAGGTAACTTCTTCAAACTTGTCTTATGGCACTTTTACCAAACCGTTGGTATTATGCAGGTCAAAGGGATGACACTGCTCAAGCTTCAACCAGGTCTATATTACACCATAGCTTCCTTAAGATGAGGTTTTCATGTCAGGGCCACTCTGTAGTGTAGCCCAAAAAGTGTGTCCTGCATCATTGCAGTATGCTGACAATGGGATATCCTGGATGCAGACAAAATATGGGAATGACAATAATCTTCTAAGAATGAAGAGACTGAGGGTCAAGAGGAAGATGGTCCAAGGGAGCATGACAGAGCAGTGCATCATTGAGCTTGTAAAACTAGAGACAACCTAATTGAAATCTGCTTCCAAGATGAATGAGCTGGTCTGGACATCATTTATTTTCATTCTGTTGGAGGATGATCAATATAACTGCCTCAAGGGCATCTCCCTGTAAGCTCTTCTTGAGAGAACAATCCCGGTTGCTCCAGTCTCAGCATAACTGAAATTCTTATCACTGGTCTCCTGATAAATATCCTCTACATCCTATCCAAGTTCTTTTCTGTCGTGTCGTGCCTAGAATTGAATGCAATATTCCAGCTGCATTTGCTCCCTTACACCCCATGGACTTGATTTCTGCTAACAAGTCTACACAGGCCTTCAACAGTCAGTAAACGTAGCATCAATTGTAGTTTACAATAGAAATGCTATAATGAAGAAATCTTCCCAGCAGAAGTAAATGGGCCTTTTAAATTAAGTTTGTCCCTCCAGGTCAAACTAAAATGCATTAAAACAGGCCTTTTAATGCAAATTAATTGTTAATTACAGGTTAGGACAGTGAGAGTACTTTTAGTCAGCATTGGAAGGTAGGATGAACAGTGAACATGATCTAAATCTCAGCAAGGAAGGGTGTATTAAATCTGATGTCATTTGGACAATAAATCTTTTGAAATCTACCTAGTTGATGTTGAAATCAAAGTGCCGGGTGGTTTATACCAGAGTATATAAAACTGAAATGGAAATGTAAATGATGACAACTTTTAGAGCATCTCATGAAGGTTAGGATCAATAACTTTTCTGAAATATAGTCAAAGACTTTGCTTCAGTTAATAACAACGAAAACAAATTGCTGGAAAAGCTCAGCAGGTCTGGCAGCATCTGTGAAGAGAAATCAGAGTTAACGTTTTGGGTCAAGTGACCCTTTCTCAGAACTAATGGTAGCTAGGAAAATGTCGATTTATATGCAGAAAATAGAGTGGAGCAAGGGGTTTGGGAATAAACGATAGGTGGGGATAGAGCCCAAAGGAAGAGCAATTGGACAGACAAAGGAGTGGATAACGATCTGGCAAGGAGGGTGTATAGCTATCAGTGGGGACTGTTAGTGACTAACAATGGGTTGTGTATAATAGCAGACTATGAGATAACAAGGCCTGGCATCTGGGGGTTGGAGTAAGGACATGGGCGAGCTCAAGCCCGAAAGTTGTTGAACACGATATTGAATCCAGAAGACTGCAGGGTCCCCAGGTGGAAAATGAGGTGCTGTTCTTCCAGCTTGCGCTGAGCTTCACTGAAGCACTGCAGCAAGCCTGAGGCAGAGATGTTGACCAGGGAATAGGATGGAATGTTGAAGTGGCAGGCAACTGGAAGCTCAGGGTCTATTTTTACCGACGGAATGTGGGTGTTCTACAAAGCAGTCACCCAGTTTATGCTTTGTTTCCCCAATGTAGAGGAGGCCACATTGTGAGCAGTGAATGCGGTAGAGTAGATTGTGTGAAGCACAGGTAAAGCACTGCTTCACCTGGAAGGTGTGCTTGGGCCCTTGAATACTGAGGAGGGAGGAAGTAAATGGACAGGTGTTACACCTTCTGCGGTTGCAGGGGAAGGGGCTGTTGGGGGTGATGTTGGGAGGGAGGAAGAGTAGACCAGAGTGTCCCAGAGGGAACAATCCCTATGTAAGGCTGACAAGGGAGGGGAGTGCGTCTGGTGGTGATATCTCACTGGAGGTGGCGGAAATAGTGGCTAATGATCCTCTGGATGTGGATACTGGTGAAATGGTAGGTAAGGACAAGGCGGCTCCGATTGCTGAACGGAAGATAGTGGCCAAATTGCAGGAGATGGGTCGGATCTGGCTGAGAGCCCTGTCAACAACGATGCTGGAGACTCCTCGGCTGAGGAAGAAGGTGGACATTTCAGAGGCTCTTTTGTCAAAATTGGCATCATCAGAAAAGATGCAATGGAGACAGAGGAACTGGGAGAATGGAATAGAGTCTTTACAGGAAGCAGAGCGTGAGGATGTATAGTCAAGGTAACTGTGGGAGTTTGTGGGTTTGTAGGGATACTGGTGGCCAGCCTACCCCCAGAAATGGAAACAGAGATGTCAAGGAAGGATAGGGAAGAGTCAGAGATGGACCAGGTGAAAGTGAGGGCAGGGTGGAAATTGGAAGCAAAATCGATAAACTTTTCCAATTCCAGATGAGACAGGGAAGCAGCAGCAATGATATCATCCATATATCGGATGAAGAGTTGAGAGTGGGGGCCAGAATAGGATGGAACAAGGAATGTTCCACATACTCCGCAAAGAGACAGGCATAACTCAGGCCAATGCCTGTAGCCATGGCCACCTGTCTGACATGAAGAAAATGAGAGGAGTTAAAAGAGAAATTGTTCAGGTTTCAGTTAATATTAGGCCATAGCAACAATTAAAGTATTTTATCCTCATTATCCAAGCAAATCTGTCTATGGTGACTGAATTTCCTTCAGAAACGTTGTTTACATCTTCAAACATTGCAGAATTGACATTAAATTACTAGGTTTGGAAGTATCAATGGAAACTGATGTTTGATATGACACAAATACCAAAGGGGGAATTTTTACAGAGAAGGGGAGATAGGTTTGCATGCAAACAGGGAGTTAAGTCCCCTGAAATTGACATCCAGTTAGGATCCTGTTGTAACACTAATGTGAAGGTCAGCATTGTTACCATGTTATAATATGATGTTGATGCCTGTGTACCAGTCACTGGTGATTTGTGTAGATTGCTGCCACCAATCTTCCATCCTATGCTAATCTAAATGGCTGTTCTGTGGTGAGAGGATGGGCCATAAATAAGTCACAGCAGAGGAGGCTCTTTTTTTTAAGATAACAGGATGCAGTTTATTAATCTCAGTAACTATGTTCAGCTTACATTAACACTTAGGCATATTAAATATAACAAACAAGCAGTCGTTAAGACATGTACATTCATAAGGGGACTGTGCCCAGCTGTTTACTGCCTGATGCTCCACTTGGTGCGTATGTTGTGTATCAGAGTGGGCAAAGTTTAAGACATTAACTCTTCCATATCCATTAACTTATATAAGCCCTCCCAAACTTTTGCCCCTTAGTTAACCCATTATGTAATGGTATGAATAACAATATTACAGTTACAAATATCCCTTCTCCCTCAAGTCTCTAGCTTCAGAAGTTTAAGCAAACTGGTGATTTGACATTTCTTCCAGAATCCATTTGTTTTGTACTTGAAACATCTACATATCATTGGCTTGAAGATGGTTGCATTTGATGGTGATCTTCAGCTGGAGTGGTTTCTGAACGATTACTGTTATGATGTTTCTCATTGAGTTTGTCCCAGCGAAGCATTAATGGAACATGATTGTGCAGAGAGTCAAATTTCCTGTGGTTCCTCCAGAATATGAACAACGTATGATTGTTGCTGGTCTGACAATCCTTGGACAACAATACCATTTCTGTCGAGGTCCCTTATGCACATCCATTGCTCTTGGATCCAGGTGTAGAAACAGGTATAGTAACACCTATCATAGTGAGTAGCCTGCTGCTATTGATAAGTCTTCTCCCTGTTGGAAGCATTTTTAAAGTCCTTTGGACTAAGGAATCGGAGTTAAATCTTCAGGTTTTCTTCCCATCAGTAGTTCTAATGATGATAAACCACATAAGAGTGAGATAGACCAGAGATTTAACAGAGCTGTATAAATGTCATTTAATTTTCAAAAGGCAGTTGACCATCTGTACCTCATGCACAGCTTGGCTATTTGACTGTAGATATCTTGGTGAGCTGGTTACACATTGAAATCAAAAGTGACTGTAAACTGGCTGAAAGACTTGGCCACATTTAGAGTACTGTGTGTGATTCTGGTTGCCCTGCTATAGGAAGGATGTTATTAAAGTGGAAAGGATGCAAAAAAAATTTACAAGAATGTTACCGAGACTGGAGGGTTGGAGTTATAAGAGACTTAGTAGGCTGGCACTTTTTTACCTGGAGTGTAGGAAGATGAGGGATGACCTTATATTGATTTATATAATCATGAGGGGCATAGATATTGTGAATAGCCAAGGTCTTTTCCCCAGGATAGGGAAGTCCAAGACTAGAGGGCATAGGTTTAAGGTGAGAGGGAAAAGATTTAAAAGGGACCTGAGAGGCAACTTTTTCACACAGGGAGTGGTGCATATATCGAACAAGCTGCCAGAGGAAGTAGTAGATGCAAGTACAGTTACAGCATTGAAAAGACATATGGACAGGTACATGGATAGGAAAGGTTTAGAGGGATATGGGTCAAACACAGGCAAATGGGACTAGTTCAGTTTAGGAAACCTGGTCGGCATGGACAAGTTTGGCCCAAGGGTCTGATTCCATGCTGTGTGATTCTAACTCTATGAAAACTGTGGACAATTATCAGATACAGCCACATCAGGGATCCCATATGTAATAAACATTTCATGTAAAACCCTGACAACTGCATCTGTGGTGATGGCATATAAATTTTTTTACTTAAATCTACCATGAAAAAGTCAACAGCAATCAAGAAAGACCATCTATCCAACATTAATATATTGGTTCCCACTCGTTTCCATGACCTGATAGGGAAAATTGTGGGGATCAATGGCTCTGTTTTCAAGCCTGTGAATAGCACAAGCTGCACAGTCAGCTATCGGTGTTCACTCTCCTTTGAGATCCCTAGTCTAAACTTATGCCTGAACCCTGACTCTGCGCTTGATAATGCCTAAGTGTCCCTGGTGTAATTAGTCAAGGACATGATCTCTGAGGGAGTTGGAATGACCATTTCATCATCAAACACTAAAAAGTCCATCAATAATGGTAAAATACTGTTAATGCTCAAAATAAGTCTTCATAGCCAATCAGTGGACTTTTGGTCTGACCAACCTCCAACACAATATCAATGAATGGCAACATATGCTATGCCCTTTATTTTGTTCCTGTTGAATTTAATAATCTGCTTTGGGTTACTGGCCACTGTATCCTTGTGGACTGAGTATGCAATTCAAGTTCCCCAATGAATATCTTCTAAAATGTTGTAAGGCAGTCCACAGTTGCTTTGGAGAGGGCATCTGCTGTCATTTTTAGCTTCCCTTGGATATTTTTATTCTTCTAGGCAAACCTCATAAGTTGGGGATCAAACCTTTATATTCATGGAGTCATCCTTGCCAGATCTTTATCATTGAATAAAGAGGTCATGGTTTATCGTCCCTGTCTGTGAGAACTTTCAGACCGAGAATCTAGTCTTAAAATCTCTTACATACCCATGTGACCAAGAGGTTTTATATATAACTGCGTAGCCTGTCAACATTTATCACAGTTTTAATACAGCAAACAATTAACCTGGAGTGCATGAATTGGCTAAATATTAACTGCAGTCCACTAACTGAATAGAATCGTATTAGTTGTAGGTATAACATGTAATATAACCCACAGCTAATATAAAATATAGCACTCCAGCTGATATCAGTTATGTGTCTCTAGTGTTTTAAAGGAAACAGTTAACAAATCAAATTTATTAACTGTGGTAGCTTTCATTTTAGATTCTGAAAAGCATTCTTTTTAAAATTCACAATGCAGGGGACAAAATGACTCTGGTCACAGTAGACTACAACAACCACAAGATTTTTTGATGACATAGCATTGCAAATCAGTAACTTGACTTATTTATAGCTATGTCGATGTTTCAACACGCTGAAATTCTCAAAGAAGCTAATTTGATAGATGCAGAACTGTAAGTTTTAAGTGTTTTTAACTAAAAGTGCATTAATCATTTTTTTTTGCCAGTTGGGATGTTCAAAAAATCCAATTAAGTACCTTCTGAAAATAAGTAATTGATGACTATTGGAATGCATTGAGGTGCGTCTGTCCATTTGAACATGGCAAGGTCACAGAACAGCAATGGTTGTTTTGGTGGTATTGGCTAAGAAGAAGATAATGGAGAACATTACCGCTTTTCTTCAAATAGTGTCCTGGGTGATGTGGAGCTGGGAGGAGAGGGGATCAGTGCTCACGCAGAATTTAAACACTGGTACTATCTATTTGACACATGACTGATGATGGATTAATCAGAACAAGGTCTAAAGTCAAAGTAGCAAGATGAGTCAACAAATGGCCCTCCTTGTTGGACTGCAACCAATTGCACCCAAGTCTCACTAAGGGGGCCATATCATAGTGCAGCTGAGTTCATCAATGAAAAAGGATTCCATTCCATCAATCTGCAAGTTATCTGTGATCACTAGTTCCACTTCTCAGAGATGAACACACAGTATCTTGGGACCTGCCATTTACAAGTGGCAAAAGTGAACAGGAGTCAAACAGAAGCTATTCTTGGAACACAAGTGAATTGCTTGCATTGCACATTGAGAACCCTTATGTTCGTGCTATGTTTGAGGATCCAGATGCCTTACAAAGATGGTTACAGGAGGACAAGAGCTAACTTCTGCAACCATGGCTGTTGGCTCCATTACATAACCCCCAACTAAGGTGGAGCACAGATATAAAGCCACCCATTCTTCACCCTGGACCATGGTGATGTAGACAGTAAGGCTGCTGAAGAAAAGTTTCAAATGCTTTGACTGGTTAGGGGGCCTTACAATATACTCTTGACAGGGTTGCCGCATATTCCTAGCATGCTGTATTCTGCATAATTGAAGCAGGCAAAGTGGGGATGCAATGGCTGTTGAGGAAATGGGACAGTAAGAGCAGTCTTCAAAGGAAGATTAGGACATCGAGCAGGAGGAATATCAACTTCTGCACGATACAGCCCAGTACGTTGGCTGATGCAAACCAGACAGAACATCATTGACACCATGTTCTAGTAGATGAGAGCTGAGTGCAGCGATCAATTATTGACTGTGAAAGTGTTGGCACTCAACATACAATGCAGGCGGTTCATTTGTGTTCCAAGATGCAAAAGTAGCTTTGTTCGATTCCTGTTCACTTTTGCCGCTTATAAACAAAAGTTAATCTTTTGAAGCATTTGAAAGCTTTCCTACACATGATGGCCCCACGTTCATCTCTGATGAGATACTCAGCTGTTCAGAAGAGCATAGCAATGACTTAGAGAGGCCTGAAATATAGGAAGTGGCCAAGGACGAGTAAATTGTGTGGCCTGTTACTTAAACAGCCATAGGTGTGGGAATGTGCAGTTGTATGTGCAAGGAAGAGTCTGCCTCAGAAGCAACATTGGTTTGCAGCTGATAGTAGGAACTGCCGATGCTGGAGAATCTGAGGTAACAAGGTGTAGAGCTGGATGAACACAGCAGGCCAAGCAGCATCAGAGGAGCAGGAAAGCTGACGTTTCGGGCCTAGACAGCTCTGCACCTTGTTATCTCTTGGTTTGCAGCTGCTGTGCCACTACATTGCTGGTGATGAATGAGAGAAATGGGTTTATGTTGGATGAGAGGGGTGCAGTAGGTAGCTAATGAGGTGAATTTGGGGTGATTGCATGAGAAACCTCTCTAATGCTTGCAAAAAGAAACCCTTCATGAAACTTGAAAATGACCTTTTGCCAAAATATGGTAAGATGCAGCCCATGCTGCTTGATAAGATCTGCCAATCTATAGGAAATACAGCCCAAATACCTAGCATCACATAATAATAAAATTCATACACCATGTTACTTCTTTGTGTGGTAGGCAGGATTTTTTTTAGTTTAACAGCAGCATCCTATTAGTGTTGAACACTATCCACGTTGCTACTGAATATAACAGTATGAAACAATTAGCTTCACCTCTGTGCAAAATTTTGAGATACCCTTCCCTCCAAGGAAGTACGCTGGGCACTTTTCATTGCCAAAAGTGATAGTCTGTCACAAATTTGTATGATATGCAGCGAGAAATCATCTGATCAGGGTCAATATAGGATGGCTTTGCTGCACCTTATTTCAGCACCAAGCTTGTACAGTCAACCAATGATTTGGGCCCTTTTTTTAAATTAATTGATGGGATGTAGGTATCATTGGCTGGACCAGCATTTTTTGCCCATTCTTAGTTGCCCTTGAGAAGGTGGTGGTGAGCTGCCTTCTTGAACTGCGTAGTCCATTTGGTGTAGTTAGACCCACAATGCTGTGAGGAAGGGAAATCCAGGATTTTCATCCAGTTGCCCTGAAAGAACAGCAGTTGGATGGTGAGTGCCTTGGAGGAGAACTTGCATGTGGTGGCGTTCCCATGTATCTGCTGCTCTTGTGCTTGGATGGAAATGCTATTTAATATCAGGGAGCAATGGTTGGATTCTGTGTTGGTGCAGACGATCATTAATGGCAACTTGTGTGGTACAAATGGTATTTGCCACTTGTTTGCTCAAACCTGGATACTGTCCAGGTCTTGTTGCATTTGTACATCGACTGCTTCAATGTCTGAGGAGTTGCGAATAGTGCTGAACATTGTACAGTCATCAGCAAACATCCCCACTTCTGACCTTATGATAGAAGAAAGGTCATTGATGAAATAGCTGAAGAAGTAGCTGTTTGGGCATGGGACACTACCCTGAGGAACTCCTACAGAGGTGTACTGGAACTGAGATGACTGACTTCCTACAACCACAACTACCCTTCTTTGTGGCCAGTCCAAGCTTGGAAAATTCATAACACAAGGTTCAACTTTATGATTCTGTGATTAGACAACATTTGCTAAATGAGCCTGAACATATAGAGAATTGTGCTGATAGTCAATTCAGGTAGTTAGATGGTCTAGCATTGCGGTGCACTTGTGAGTAGTGGAAGCTACATATATTAATACACTGGGCTTTGTTCTTTGCAGACAGTAAGAAAATGCTCACACAAAGTGTCTGTTTCAACTCAGCAAAATGGGTGACAGCCATTTACAGTTCATTTCTTAAGGCAATTTCTGAACCAGAGTCAAACTGCCTGACTTAAAATTTAAGCAATGCTTGGTAGTTACCTGTCAGTCATCATCAACTGATGTATTCTTCATGATAATGCTTCTTACCTGAATCCACTTGCCAATGTTGTTTTCCATATATATTGATACTTCTTATAAATTGTCCTGGTGAGTGCAAGACAAAAAGCTTCAATAAATGTGTCTGTTTTTCAGCAATAATGAATTTCAATGCTGCAAAAACAAAAGAATTATGTTATTTTTGCATGGATTTTGTTCCTTCAATTTTCCACAGTGAGTGGCACTAATGTACAAAATATCCAAATATGACACTTTGTAATAAGTGTTGAGGGATGGAACAAACCTGCAAGCAAACATATTATAAAAACCAAAAGAATTGTGCATGCTGTAAATCAGGGACAAAAACAGAAGTTGCTGGAAAATCTCAGCAGGTCTGGCAGCATCTGTGAAGAGAAACTCAGAGTTAATGTTTTGGGTCCGGTGACCCTTCCTCAGACCTGAGCAAACATATTATAGAGTTAGTATTGCTAAATGTTTTATTAACAATAATCCTTATGCTTAAATTCAAAACAGTTTGAGTTTCTAGGCATCAAATAATGTTACTAAAAGTGACTATTCAGCTTCAAGCTTTAAAACGTGTCAACAGACGGTAGCCAGATGGTATAATGTAATATAGCACTACACCATAAATGGAGCAACTCAGTTGCAGCTGTCATTTGCACTCATGCCTCTCCTAAATGTCAAATTGTTGGTTTAATTTAGGTTGTTGGGAGATAGGACTTTGCAAAGGGTTGTGCCTATCTAAAAAAAATTTTTAAATAGCAGAGCTTTCAGTTTGGAACATTTTCCAAAGTATTTCCAATGGCTAGCCACAGAGCAGCTCTGCCAAAGACCAGGCCAACAAAAATACTCATTGTCTCAAAAGGACTGCCATCTGGGAGGCTACACAGCAAAGAAAGTTATTCAAAATGACATTCACAAACCAACACATGGTACCGAATCATGTTAGCATACTGTATGCAAATAAATTTTGTACTAGACTAAATGTTCGTCCCCTTTTTTCATCGCTATCCTTATAAATGCCCAGTGAGTGCAAAATTAAAACTTTGGCAAAATGTACTTTTCAGCAATATTCAAGTTCTGAACTATCAGATGATTATTTCTATGTCAGCACAATTAGCTGAAGAAAAAAATATTAAGCAGAACTAAGTGGTTATGAGGTTACTAGACTACAGCATTAACCGTAGGCCATGACATGTAAGTTGACCCAACATGGAAGAAGATCCCACTCCTTCTCCCCTTTTCTCCTGAGAATTACTATACTGACATTAGGAATCATTTGACTTCAATTTTCACCTCAGGAATGCATGTTTTTCTCACCTTTTTCTCCTCAGCAGGGAATACAGGCCCTGTTGCCAAGAAAATTTGCAGAAGGTTAAGACATGCCTGCACAGACCGTACTGCACATGGTGAACAACAAACAGAGACCGGTCCTCTGGCAAAACCAAGGAATTACGAAGCTGATTTCAAACTATAAGTCAGAACATTTATTAACTCATCAAATAACAGTGCTGCACTTCATCATCAGACTCTGATCCTTATAATGATGCTATAGCCAAAGTAACTCAAAATAAATTCAATGATCTCTTTGCATCAGCTATTCAAATATTTTGATTATGGTTAAAGGTAACTTTATAGAATTAATTAATTCAATGAAACATGCCACCTTCAATTAAATTGCATTGCCTGTCTTTTTTTACACATGTCAAACTATTGACTATCTACACCAAAATTGAAGGTTCACATTTTGTTTTCAGTGATAGCTTTTGAAATCAATATTTTTATTTAAGAAGCCAATGAAAACCATATACTTTGGTAACTACTTTCTCAATATATTCTGCCACCTTCAACAATCTTTTCACATGGACTCTCTTTGTCTCTCTTTGTCTTTAGAACTGTGCCTCTTCAATCCCTTCTGCCAAAGAGTATTACCTCACATTTTTCAATGTATTAGTGAACTGCAGTGGTTCTTGTATTCTAGCTCTTTTGAAATGAATGTGAACATTGCATTTTCCTTCTAATTGCCAACTGAACCTGCATGTTAACCTGAAGAGAATCCGAAACTAGGACTCCCAAGTCCCTTTGTGCTTCAGATCTCCAAAGCCTTTAGCGATTTAGAAAATAGTCTGTGATTCTATTCTTCCTACTAAGGTGCATAACCTCACACTTTTCCACATTGTCTTCCATCTGCTACTTCTTTGCCTCCTCTCTTAGCCTGTTCAAGTCCTTCTGCAGCCTCCCCGCTCCCTCAACATTATCTGTAACACTACCTATCTTTGTGTCATCTGCAAACTTATCAATAATACCCTCAGTTCCATCATCCAGGTTGTAAATATATAACGTGAATAGTTGTAGTCCCAACACTGGCCCCTGTGGAACTCCAGTAGTCACCGCCAGCCATCCTGACAAAGACTCCTTTAACCCTACTTTCTGCCTTTGCCAGTCAGCCAATCCTCTATCCATGCCAGTACCTTGTCCCTAACATCATGGGCTCTTGTCTTATTTAGCTGCCACCTGTGTGGCACCTTGTCAAAGGCCTTCTGGAAATCCAAAAAGATCACGTCCACTGTCTCTCCTTTACCTCTTCAAAGAATTCTAACACATTTGTCAGGCATGACCTACCCTTGTCAAAGCCATCTGACCCATCTCTATTTTACGAAGGATTCCAAGTTCTCCGCAATCTCGTTCTGAATAATGGACTCTTAAAATATTACCAATGACCAAGATCAGGCATCTGGCCTATAGGTTCCTGTCTCCTGCCACTTACCCTTCTTAAAGAGTGGTATTACATTTTCCAGTCCTCTGGGACCCTCTTTATCTCCAGTGATTCCTGAAATATCTCCCCCATGCCTCTACTTCCTTCTCTATTGCTATTCTTTTCTAAAACTGATACAAAGTGTCTATTCTGGCATTTCTTTGTTCCCCATGGCTACTTCTCCAGCCTCATTTTCCAGTGGTCCAACATCCACGTTTGCCTCTCTCTTACCATTTTGATATCTAAAAACAGTCTTGCAATCTTCTTTTATCTTACAAGCTAACTTACTCTCATATTACATTTTCTTCCTCCTATTTCTTTGTTAAGTTTTCTTCTGCTAGATTTTAGAAGCTTCCCAATCCTCTGGCTTCCCATTAAATTTCACTATATTGTATGCTTCTTCTTTTGCCTTCATGCTGTCCCTGACTTCCCTTGTCAGCCTTAGTTGCCTAGTCCTCCCCAGAGTATGTTTCTTCTTCCTTAGGGTGAATTTCTGCTATGCCTCCCGAATTATCTCCAGAAGCTCCTACCATTGCTGCTCCAACACTGTCTTCCCTGCTAGGCTCCCCTTCCAAACAATTCTGGCCAGCTCTTCCCTTATGTCTTTGTAACTACCTTTACTTAATTATAATAACTTTACATCTGATTCAAGCTTCTCCCTCTCAAATTGCAAGATAAATTCTATCATATTATGATCACCTACCCTAGGGTTTCCTTCACCTTAAGCTCCCTAATCAAGTCTGCCTCATTACACACCATGAAGTCCAGAACTGGCTGTTTCCTAGTGGGCTCTACCCCAAGTGGCTCCAAACAAACCATCTCATAGACATTCCAAGAATTCTTTTTCTTGAGATCTGTTACCAATCTGATTTTCCCAATTCACCTGCATATTGAAGTTCCCCATGATGATTGTAATAGTGCCTTTCTTATATGCCTCTTCTATCACATCCTGATTACTGCTTGATGGCCTATAAACAACTTCCATCAAGGTATAATTTCCTTCGTAGTTCCTCAACTCAATCCATACAGATTCTATGCCTTCCGATTCTATATCACTTCTTGCTATCGGTTTAATTTGATTTCGTACTAACAAGGCAACGCTTCCCCCTCTGCCCACCTGCCTGTCCTTTTGATAGAATGTTTTTCCTTGGATATTTAATTCCCAGCCCTGATCTCCATGCAGCCACATTTCAGTGATACCCGCAACATCGAACCTGCCAATTTTAATCTGCATGACATGCTCATTTGCCTTGTTTTATGTAGTGCATGTATTTAAGTACAACACCCTCAGTCCCACTGAGCCCTTCTCCCCTTTAACTTAACATCTTCCATGTATGTGAAACCCCTCTCCCCACTATTTAGTTTAAAGCCCTATCCACAGCCCTAGTTATGCAATTCACCAGGACTCTGGTCCCAGCATGATTCATGTGGAAACCAAAAGAACTGTGGATGCTGCAAATCAGAAACAAAAACAGAAATTTATGGAAAATTTCAGCAGGTTTGGCAGCACCTGTGGAGAGGAATCAGAGTTAACATTTCGGGTTGTGTAATCCTTCCTCAGTTCTGAGATATCCTGAACCGATGCACCAGGCAGGCAACACAGACTTCAGGACTCTCAATCCTGGCCACAGAGAACAGTGTCTGTACACTTGACTATACTAGTCCCGATCACAGCTACAGTTGTCTCCCCCTTGAATGGCTGCCTGTACCACCAAGCTATGGTCTCTTTGCTCGTCCTCCCCACAGCCCCCAATCTCATCCACACAGGAAATTCAACGGGTACTCAAGGAAATAAACATGCAGCAATATTGGGATACACTGGGAATATGGGATTGACTGCATTGTTCTGCAGAGCACAGGGTGAACTCCCTCTGTGCTGTAATGAGTGAATCAAAACTTCCACACCCTGTCAGAGATGCCATTTGATGCACTTTACAAAAACGTCATTGTTTTGCTTACACTTCATTTTGCTCATTTGGCCAATGTTGCATAATATACTCAATTCATTCTCAAGTATAACTAGTATCAGAAAAACCTGTTCACATCAATGCTATTCTCCAAGCTGTCACCATAGCACCTTCATTCATAGTCCCCGCATTGCTTTTGAAGAGAAAACACTGATTGGATGATTATTTGAAGAAGAAAGCTGTCCTGTCCACTAATATCTCCTGACCCTTTTGTCTGGACACTTCAGCATCAATTTCCAAGCCAGAGCTGCAAATTCACTGAGAACGTGTCTGCAAAAATCCAATGGTTACATAGCACCTCCCAGTACCAATTTCTATAGACCCTACAAAAAAGGCTGCTGTAAAATCTGTATGGCAGGAATTGTATCCTACAAGTTGTGCATTTCTGCTAATTACCCGGCTCCAGCAGAGTTATAAAATATAAGCAAGTCAATGCTGATCTCCAAAGTTGTCAAACTGCCCTCTCAACAAAACTCTTTGAATAAACAGGCAAGAAAGCAACAGTTAGGTATTTACTAGCATTTTCACCTGTCAGATCGTCATTCCTCCAAAACTACCACTGTGTTCTTGCCTTGCTTTCACTGACGAGTTTCAGGGAGTCCAGGAAATACGTGGCCCACATTTAAATTGTAAAAGCCATGTTAACATCGCTGTAATTTATCCATTATCATGTTGAAATTGACAACTCTGGCACTCCCAAAGGGCTTGCTTTCATGCAGCCTAAAGCACTGCAGTTAAATATCGCAGTCAGCACATTGGAGTCAGCTTTCTGCTGTGCTGTCAATTTCCCAGTTTTACATGCTCCCAAACCCACAGAATTCCTACACATTAAAATTCAGCCCTCTGTGATTGAAACCAAGTAAATTTTAAAAAGGAGTAGCTAGGAAAGTGTCAAATTCATTTTTAAAAAATGATTACGTGAAATTAATGGTCATCATTGGAGCTTGTTGCTCCAGGACTGCTGTCATCCTTGTACTTCATACTTTTGTCAGATTTGCAAAATTTTCAGTACATTTTTTTTTCGCAAAGCTTGCTGGTTTTTCCTCTTGAAACACTGGGAATAGTGGATTATGGTCTGCAAAATTTAATACTAGTAAATATACAATGCCTGATGAAGCATACTATCTTTTGTGTCAATATCATCATTCTAAAAAAAATTAACAAACCTTCAATTAATAGTCCATCATTCTGCATGATCAGTTCTTAGGGCTCCTTGCATTCACCTGGTGTCTGCATCTCCACCAAAAATTCAAGTCTTCTTGGGTGTGTGACTGAGGTTACTATAGTTTGTTTGCCACAAGACAGTTTTACCAACAAGATTTGAGATTTCCTTAAATTGTGACTACACCAGACAATAATGATTCTAAAAACATAGAACATAGAGCATTGAACAGTACAGGCCCTTCGGCCCACAATGTTGTGCTGACCTATTATGCTACTCTAAGATCAAACTACCCTGCATACCCTACATTTTACTATAATTCATGTGCCTATCCAAGAGTCGCTTAAACGTCCCTAATGTATCTGACTCCACTGCCACCGCTGGCAGTGCATTCCATGCACACACCACTCTCTGACATCTCCCCTATACCTTCCTCCAATCACCTTAAAATTATGCCCCTTCGTAATAGTCATTTCCACCCTGGGAACAAGTCTCTGGCTATCCACTCTATCTATGCCTCTCATCATCTTGTACACCTCTATCAAGTCACCTCTCATCCTTCTTCACTCCAATGAGAAAAGCCCTAGCTCCCTCAACCTTTCCTCATAAGACCTCCCCTCCAGTCCAGGCAGCATCCTGGTAAATCTTCTCTGCACCTTCTCTAAAGCTTCCACATCCTTCCTATAATGAGGTGACCAGAACTGAACACAACATTCCAAGTGTGGTCTAACCAGGGTTTTATAGAGCTGCAGCATAACCTTGCGTCTCTTAAACTCAATTCCCCTGGCAATGAAAGCCAACACACCAGACACCTTCTTGACAATCCTATCAACTTGTGTAGCAACCTTGTGCGATCTATGGATAGGAAACCTCTAAAAGTCATGTTCAGATAAATTCATATTATCTGTGTGTCGTCTTGAATACAGGGTTCTTTTTTTCCCTTTGGGTCTGAATTATTTGTCCTGCTTCAGAACAAGTGTGTATCTTTCATTGGAAAAGTTACTTTTCTGCTTCTGTAACAAGATGCTGTCTCATGGAAGGTAAGAGACCCAAAAAGATGATCTGTACATGGTAACATTTCACTCAGACACAATCACAGACATCACATAAAGCATCTGCAAACTCCGTTTGAAGATGTGTCTAAAAGTCACATTCTAAATTTTAGTTCCTTTTTAGTTATTGAAGCTGCAGCATTTTGGAACTTTTTCTTTGATGTGACATTAACATCTACTTAATATTGAAAACCACTTGCACTATTGACTAGAATGACTCCCAGATAGGTAAGATATCAGAACATTAATTTTTACATGTTACAATAGCTTTGAGAAGATTTTGATTTGCATCACAGGAGCACAAAATTATGAACCAGGTCAGCTTTTTGTTTTCCTCACGTATCACCCCACCAACCTCCGAATCCAATGCATCATCCTCCGACACTTCCGCCATCTGCAATCCGACCCCACCACCAAAGACATTTTTCCCTCCCCACCCTTATCTGCTTTCCAGAGGGACTACTCTCTCCGTGACTCCCTTGTCCGCTCCACACTCCCCTCCAGCCCCACCACACCCGGCACTTTTCCCTGCAACCGCAGGAAGTGCTACACCTGCCCCTACACCTCCCCCCTCACCCCCATCCCAGGTCCCAAGAAGACCTTCCACATCAAGCAGATGTTCACCTGCACATCTGCTAATGTGGTATACTGTATCTGCTGTTCCAGTTGTGGCCTCCTCTACATCGGGGAAACAAAGTGGAGATTTGGGGACCGCTTTGCGGAACACCTACGCTCGGTTCGCACTAAACAACTGCACCTCCCAGTCGCGAACCATTTCAACTCCCCCTCCCATTCCTCAGACAACATGTCCATCCTGGGCCTCCTGCAGTGCCACAATGATGCCACCCGAAGGTTGCAGGAACAGCACCTCATATTTCGCTTGGAACCCTGCAGCCCCAATGGTATCAATGTGGATTTCACAAGCTTTAAAATCTCCCCTCCCCCAACCGCATCCCAAAACCAGCCCAGCTTGTCCCCGCCTCCCTAACCTGTCCTTCCTCCCACCTCTCCCCTCCTCCCACCTCAAGCCCCACCCCCATCTCTTACCTACTAGCCTCATCCCGCCCCCTTGACCTGTCCGTCCTCCCTGGACTGACCTATCCCCTCCCTAACTCTCCACCTACACTCACCTTTACTGGCTCCATCCCCGCCTCTTTGACCTGTCTGTCTCCTCTCCACCTATCTTCTCCTTTATCCATCTTCTATCTGCCTCCCCCTCTTTCCCTGTTTATTTCAGAACCCCCTTCCCCTCCCACATTTATGAAGAAGGGTCTAGGCCCAAAACATCAGCTTTCCTGCTCCTCTGATGCTGCTTGGCCTGCTGTGTTCATCCAGCTCTACACCTTGTTATCTCAGCTTTTTGTTTTCTCTTGTTGATCAATAAATGTTAGACTGGAAACAGAGGGACTTCAAACTGAGGTACAAACGAATGGATAGAGGAAATCATGCCCAGGTAGCACAGAGAAAGGTAGTATAATAGTGAGTTTTGCTTGGAATATGATACATGGAATATTATGAAATTACACATAGCGCTGGCAAATAATTTACTATTCATTTGTGTATTTAAAGTTTGATGGTGCCTTATCACTAGTCTGCTTTTAAATCATAATAACTAACACAGCAAAAGCTCTACATTACAATTTCCAAATTAGAGAAAATGTGCTTCAGATTATGGGGAGATAAGATCCACTTCAGAGAGGGTCCTGGAGATACTGAGCCCGAGAGAATATCTGGTACAAAGCTACAAAAATTGACGCTGATTCAGAGCTGAATAAGACCTTACAATATACTGGACAGTATGCTAATATATTTACAAATGTTAACACAGCTGTACATAAATTATAAGATCCAGATAGTGATCTTTGAAGAAGTACTGGTTGAATTTTAAGTTACCCAGCCAAATGTCATGGTGCTGTGCTTGTTAACTTGTGGTTAGGATGTCTTGTCAATCCTTGAGATGGCATTATAAGATCCTTATTTAACCTGCTCTTTTACCAACTTCGTTCACCACCAAACTCCTGAACATGTTTCAAATGCAGTGGGTACTCAGTGATTTTCAAACAATAATTTGTTTTAATTCTTCACAAATATTTACCATAGGTTGTGACATCAATAAAAGCAGAAACGAATCAGAGAGAAAAAAATCAAAAGTTAAAAGTTGCTGAGAAGCATGAAGCCAAACATGGAAGTTTCCTCTATGTCCATTCTATTGCAGATTTGCTTCTGAGATGGAAATTTGGGAGTTCAAGCCTCAATCCAAAGACCTGGTGTGGAATATTACCTGAGCAGGTAGATATGGAAGCAGTGGGAGTGGAAACTTGAAATGCCATGCGCTGGTCACCTCCCCCTGCTCTGCAGTGGGAAGCAACTCAAATCATGTTAAATGTCAATTAACTTTTAATGGTGCACAGAGCTGCAGACTGACAGGAGGCTCTGCAGATATAGAAACATGGGAGAGTATCAGAGATGGATGCCTAAATTGAGGTCAGAAAGTTTTCAGAGACAGTTGGTCATGCCATTATAATGATTCCACCTCCATATGGACACTTATGAAGGGTCTGGAGTGCAATTTTTAATAAAAGAAAATTTTTAATAGTGCCTCTATTTTGAGGTGACCTCACACTATCCCTCTGCATCAAAAGTGTCTACCTGTACAGTGGACAGCCTAAACTGTTCTGCAGACCCTCCCATTGGACCTTCTGAGTCCATGTCTCACCCTATGTCCTTAAATGAACAGCAAGCACAAAGGTGGCAATGTTGGCTGGCCATTTCTCATAAGATTACAACATATATTGTACCTCTGACTTGTGCAGGAATTGGGTTAACAGTGTACTATTTAAGTTGAGAGGTTGTAAAACTTGATAGTATAGAGGAATGCGGGTGACCTGGCATATGAATCACAAAATGTTAGTATGCAAGTATAACGAGTCAATAGGAATTAAGGCAAGTAGAATGTTAGAGTTTATGATGATTAGCTAAAAAGCAGGAAACAAAGGTTTAGAATTAATGGATCATTTCAGTTCAGCAAAATGTAACTACTATAGAACAGTATATTATACATTAGATATATTTTAATGTAAAGATTATTTCAGTTACCAATATAGGAATTTAGCAATGTAAAGTATTTCAATATGGTGTGTAATTTTTTTTTTCTCTGTTGAGGATGATTATACAGGTCTCATCTACATCTTTAACATTGGCGCTAATATGAGCTTGAATTTTGCTTAAAGACATTTCACTATTCAGGAATACAACAACAGCTTTAAATAAAGATTACTGCACCTAGGGAGGAATAAACTTGTATTGGAAGCAGCACAAAGAAGGTTCATGAGGCTGATTCCTGGGATAAGGGTCGTACAAGGAAAGATTTGATGTGTTTGGGCTGGCAATCATGAGCTTCTGAGAGGACTTACCAGTGTTGAGAGGATGTTTCCTCTCCTTTGGGTGCTGTGCATTCTCAAGTTTGCTGTATTTCTCATGTATCTGATTTGTCTTGGAACAATACAGAGATTACTCTAATGCTAAATCTACAAAAGGTTTGTTCATAGTATTTTAAAATATCTCTCCAATTACAGCCCAGATCCAATATCTTTCTGGCATCTTCTCTGTTGTCAGTTACTTAACTCCAGTGCCATCTACAGCCTTATGAATAATGAACTTTAATCAGTGAACCGACGAACACAGTCAAAAATGATCAATAAAAACATTGAACACAACAATGGAATTTGGAACATGGGAAAACAGTTTAAAGATAAGGACATGAGGAGGAACTTCTTCTCTCAGAGCAGTTGAGGCATTGGCAAATTGGCAATCGCACTGGTCTAATAAATGCACTGTATTAGTAATCCAGAGAGAAAGGCTAATGCTTTGGGGATGTGGGTTTGAATCCCAAAATGGAAATGGGTGAAATTTGCATTGAAATTTGTAATTAAATTAAAAAGCTAGTCTAATTACAACCATGTATTTGTTGGTCATGGTTGACCACACCATCATTGATTGTTGTAAAATATCCAAATTGCATATTAAAATTTTTTAAATCTTAGACTTTGGAATTCTCTTCAGCAATGGGGGCTGGGTTATTGAATGTATTCAGGGCTGAGTTACAGATGTTTTTGTTTCTACAAGGAGTCAAGAGTTATGGGGGCAGGCAGGAAAATGGACTTAAGGTCACAACCTGATCATCCATGATGGACTAAATAGCCTATTCCTGCATCTATTATGAATTAAACCTCGTTTCACCTCCATACTTCCTCATCAATTGGAAAGGGTAGATGGGATGACATGATTGAGAAAAATGAAACAAAAATAGTGATGGTGTCAAAACCTTCTTCTGCCAGACCGCTTTGTATGGAAGACACGTACACATCTCACATCTCATACATCCACACATCATTCATTTCTTAGCTTTCTCAAGGGTGCCATCCTCTGTGGTTTGCATTGTTTTTTTTATTGCAGAGGGAGAGGTAGGCAGGTTGTCAGAACGCTGAATTCAAGGGGGTGGACATGTCACTGTACAGCACCATGCTATGTCATTGTCACACCTACACTATATGCCAACAGTTTACGTGGTAAACGTACTGCTTCAAACAAGTGGCCATATCTGAAAGTCGAAAGGAATCTGTCCTTTTCCTAGGCTTCCTTCCCCATGCTCCAACCACAATTCCCTTTGGGCCTCCAACTGTGATCATTACATTGAAAACTCAGAGGAAGCACCTCATCATTTACACAGGTTCATGTGCGAGTCCAACCTGAAGAAAATTATTGGGGCTTGACCAGGAAATCTGTTTGGACTTCCTGCTATTGCTTCTCGATGGGCCTGCTACTTAATAGGATATGTTCCCACCCAGAAGTTAACTACCTTCCTGATAAGTTGTTAATCATGAAACCTCAAAGTTAATTTCATCAGAAGTTGGATTTCAAGTTTGTTTAACAGCAATATATTGTTCGCTCTTTAAAGAGATCAAGGTCTTGAGGAAGATATGCATAAACATAAGCACACATTTCAAATATTTATATCTACTTCTTGTTTTATCTTGATTGAGTCAAGGTAGGAAAACATTCTTATTAATTCAATAAGAACAAGACATTAGAATAGCTCAAACACTAAAGACACCATTATTGTAATCAACATTATTCTAAACACAAAAGTATATGCACCGTAAGTTGTATTTATGCACAGAAGCATCCATAGTTTGAAGTTCTCAGATATTGAATTTCAAAGTAATCCAAAGAGTATTGTTCCAAATGCTTGAAGGTGAACATTGACAGAGGATTAATTTTGCAGGGATTCTCACGATGAATTGAATGACAACAATTGGGTTGAAGTTAGTTATTAAAAATAGAAGCTTGAAGTTAGTATATTCTTTCTATAAGGACTTTAATTATACTTCAATGCTCTGTCTCAAAAGATTATTTCATTGTATGTAAAAGATTTGACCTGTCACAAGATAATGTGCAGATAAAGTAACTTATTGCTTTGATTTGTTATTTTCTCAAAAAGCAGCCTTTTTTTCCCCTGTCATAGATAATTATTTCAGTCAAATTTATGATAACTCGTATTTATGGGGCACAAGTGATGTGACGATACAAGTCAAATGTGAGCTAAAGTTTGGAAAATCTGGTATTTAATGCTGTCTCAGGCAAACCTACAGCTACCAAACAAATAAGTGAGTATGTTAAAATAATATGATGCTTTATTTGAATGGAGGGCTGTCAGTCAAATCAGAAAATGCAATAAGCACAAATAAGTTTTAGGCTTGTGGATTTAAATTTAAATCCAAAATTAAACCATTTTCAGCAGAATTTAGTTCTTAAACAGCGAGTAATAATGACTGTGCATGCTTGCACAAACCCACAAAACTATTCTAGTGTACTTTAACCTTTTGGGGTAATTCCAAAGGTCTTAAGAGGATATTGTGGATTACTTTTTAGGGTCAGTGGAGAAAAACAAATAAATACATCTTCAAAAATATAGATGATCTAAAATTTTCCTCGTTTAAAACATTGTACAGAACATTTAAATACTAGAACATACCATATCTGCAAGTTAAGTGGATTTGTCCTTTAAAATATTGAAATGCTCTGCTCATAGCATAAAATTTTTTAAAAAGGCATTAATTCCAAAATTAGGAAGAATAGCACTTGTACTACATAGACTATCCCAGAGCTAGACTGACACAAATATATTTTTTCTTTTAGGAGTTCTACACGAACTAAACTTAAGTAGCATCATCCCATGTCTGTCTTACCTGGAGGGTTTAATCTTTTCCATGCAGCATTTGAGTCAATTACCACTGTCACATTATTACACTAAGAGCTGCTTTGCCTTAAGAACTGAAATGCTAATGAGCCAACGCCCAGGATGAAACCACATGACCTACTGGCATGTGTAGTCCAGCTGAAGTATGCTAGCAGAAGGTTATGTACATAGTTATCTGTAAGTGCAGGTTGTAGTCCCAGTTGTAAATAAACCTTTATAAGATTTTCAAGTTAACTGAATCCACACTATTTAATGTCTGCCACTTAACAATAAGATAAGAAAATAACCAGTGGTGATTTTTCCTTAAAAACAATCAGTGATGCAAGCTTGAAAGCCCACAGGTAAAGGCCTCAGACAGAAATAAAGCTTTGCATAAGTCACATTTACACTGGGACATCCAAAAATAAGTCACTTCAGAAACAGTGAGATAACACAGTGTAGAGCTGGATGAACACAGC
>NC_063341.1:42546470-42594659 GCF_021869965.1 Rhincodon typus
ATTCTCCAGCATCAGTAGTTCCTACTATCTCAGAAACAGTGAGTATTTGATTTGTGATCTAGCTGGATCCTGCTGAAAATGATGCAGGGCAGAAGTATAGAAAGTAAAGACAAGGAATATCGAGGATGACTAGCAAGAATTGGAAAGTTTCAGAAGTCCTACCTTACTTTATGCTCTTTAAACAAAGGAGGGCACTGTTCATTTTAGATTTAACTGTTGCAGAACCAGATAAGCAAGAAATGAAGATAAAGACCACCATTGGAAATGGGTGGTTGTACAGAGTTAAAATTTCACACTTGTTGCAAGAGGACCAGAGATATCTTGCTAAGGTATTGTAAATTTTAGAAGATCAGCTATTCATAAAATGAGCTGTAACATTCACTGTCTAGAATTGCTATATGACAGGCAACAGCTGAAAGAATGAAGTGGTCAATCTGTTAGGAGGTGATGTGATAGGGGTGAAGACTTTGTCTTTTCAAAGGCTGAATTATCTGAGTGATAAAGGAACTAAGTCAAATATGGCATCTTGAAGACAAATAAATGTCACAGCATTGACACACAGCGTAAAGCTGCAGAAAATATGAAGCCATTGCAGCCGACATCAACATCTGTGAGTATTAGGTGCAATTACCAGTACTGGCGTAACAGCCAGGTTGCAGAAAGCAAGCAAGTTATGTGAGAGGTGTGGTCTATTGTACCCACAGTGAAAGTGTCCTGCATTCCATGGTTTTTGCAAGTCATGAAATATAAAAGGATGCTGGGCTCGCCTATTCAAGAAAGCTGATTCCAAACGTGCAACCAGGAACTACTTTAGGATGCAACCAAACAAAAAGTATCTGCAGCACACTGGCAGCAACAACAGAGAGAATACCTGCAAAAGGCAAGCAGGTATGTAAGATTAGCAGGCAGACTGATCAGGGTGAAGATTCAGAGCAGAAGAACCTTCAACTGGAAGACAAACAGGCGTGCCACACTGTTAAAGGCATACTGTATAGAGGCAGTCAAACTGTTAAATGGTTTTGCCACCACGAACGTCATATGTCCAAAGAAAATAAACAAACACACACATGACCAAAGCCATCACTGAAGTGGTGGAAACATTCTAGCAGTTAGAATTCTGTACTATAGATACCTAGATCATTGGAAACTGATGGTACAATGTAAATCAGAAAAATTAATTGTATACAATGGGAAATTGATCCCGTGCATTTAGAACATTGATGCTGAAATTGAGCTATGGCAATTCTGAATGGAAACTATAAGTATTTTACCCAGTGGACACAGGTGGACCAGAAATATCAGAATTACAGAGGTGCACAGATATCAATATTGTAACCATTCATTAGATCACTAAGATACTAATTAGAGCAGAAGAAACCAGGAATATTTGTATTGAGTTAGTCTAAAACTTAGAACAAATATAGCGAGACAAATTCAAAGCTATATGAAACTTCAAAGATGATGTTGCATTGCACCTCAGAGAAGATGCAATTATACAAACAATCCTCTTCGATGTACAAGAGAAGTTTTACATTTCATGTCATACAGCTCACTGTTTAAACATTATCCATTGTGTAGATCAGCACACAGACTGGTGCAGTTCAATTATATGAATGTTGAACAGAGATGGCACAATCAGGAAGATTTGCACCTAAGATGTCTAAAACTTTCTTTAATGAGATGTTCACATGAAACTTAACATTAGAGGAATTGAATTCTCAGTTCACAGGAGCTAAATTCTTCTCCAAGCTGGATGCTGAACTTGGATATTTGTCAGTTCTCTTGGCAAAGGAATATCAAGAAATTACTACTCTCAGAACATATTTGGAAGCTATTGCTTCCAGAGACTATCTTTCGGTCCATCTGTTAGTCAAGATCTGTTCTAGCAGTGCAAGGACATAATTATAGAAACTGTTCTAGGATGTGCATGTATTGCCAATGATATTGCAGTGATGAAGTAAATCAAAGCAGACCAGAAACAAAAGTTATACTCAGTAATGGTGGCAGTTCATTATGAAAGATTTGTCTTCAACAGCAAGAAGTACCAGGTGAATGTAGATCATATCAAATCTTTTTTGACTCTATTTATTCAGATTGTGAGATCCATCCAAAGCTGACAAAATATAAGATATAAAACACATGACTGCTCCCCAAGATAAAGAAGAACTGCATTGTTGTCTGGGATTCTTCAACTTCCTTGGACCTACATACCAAACTTTTCCAACAAAGCATTGTCATTACGGTAGCTCTTTCCATAAGAGTTTGATAATAATGGCAAGAAGTCCATCAATACGTGTTCAAATCATTAAAACAAGCATCGTTATCTGAAACTTGAATTCCACAGTATTCCAATCCAAGAAAGAAGACAATCTTAGAAATTAATGCATCTTAGAAAGGAGTAAGAGTAAAATTTAAATATAATGCATCATATAATGCAAACAATTTGCAATTAGAAACAAATCTTTTGCAAGTACAATCCAACTATTTCAATGTAAAGCATGAATTACTACAAGTTCTACTATTTGTTACAACAAGATTCCATCTATATCTGATTGATGACCAGTTCACTGTGGAAATTTATCATAACACTGGAAATTAGTCAACCAAATCTACAACAACTTTTAGTAAAAGGACAGTTGACGTAATTTGATGTCTGCTGTTACCATGGTACCAAAATGGCTTATCATCTCCTGCGGGGGTCATGCTTGGAAAGTAAGTTAGGGCAATCCTGCCAAGCCATCAGAATTTTCCAAGACACAGAACAAACAAAAGAAAAGGGGAAATCATGATGGTACATGACTGACACTCAGGTGTGGAACTGCCTAATCTGCACATAGGACAGAATGTCAGAGTCATACAGGCTGCGCAGAACCTGGTTATTTGCAGAGGTATCCAAAGTGTGAAGTAAATTTAAATCCTATGAAATCACAACACTGAATGAGCAACATTGACAAAAAACAGAAGCCAACTCTGGGAACAAAACTCCAGATATGCACAAAACATACACAAAACTACATTTGGATAATGAGGGTGTGGAAGACCATTGGACAACAATCAACATGAAAGAATCAAAAACACCACTAGTGTGTATTTGAATACACAAGTCAAGAGCACCCTAGTGTGAAATCTAAGTTTCCAGAAGGTTACACCACCACAAGATTCAAAAGGATTGTTGCACCACCTACACACTATATAGACCCATAATCTCTTAAACTTCTAAATCTTTCAATTATTGTTTCTGTGTAAATGGTTTTGTAATTACCCTAATATGTAGGTATTTTCACTATTGCCGTATGTAATTTTATCTTGGAATTAAAAAGGATGTCATCACTTTAAGAGCTGGATATAGTAAGGAGCCAAGGGCCAGGATGAAACCACATGACCAATTGCTATTGCAGTCTGGCAGAAGCACGCAAGCTGGAGGTAAGGTTTCACATGAAGCTATCTGTAAAGGTAAGTTATAGTTTGAGCTTTTCAAGTGAACTGAATCCATGCTACTTAATTTATTTCACTTACCAAAAATATAGGAAAACACCACAATTATCACACACTCCACCTGACCCCCAGCACTTTTTCCTGTAATTCTACCCCTTTTTTAACCCAAATGGTGAAATATTTTTACAGCTGAGACAATAAAAATAAAGTATGAACCCAGAGGTAGACATTGCTCTATTCAGCATCACTTACCACAACCTCAAACAGACAACTCAAGTGAACAAAAAAGAGACAGAAATTGATGGAAAAGCTTGGTGGGTCTGGCAGCATCTGTGGAGAGAACTCAAAGTTAACATTTTGGGTCCAGTGACCCTTCCTAAGAACTCAAGTGAACTGATACTTAAGCAACAACACTGAAGCAGATTGTTATCTGTTTTTTGGAAATTTGCCATGATAAAGTTGATTTTCATATATTCAATTTTTCTATATTTTAATGACTACAATTTAAAACTCTCAGAGGAAAAAAAATTCTCATTTCAGTCTTAAATGAGCAACTTTTTTTTATAATTATACTCACTGGTTCTGAACTCCCATACAAATGGAAAACATTGCATACTCTTAGGATTTCATTTGCTTCATAAGATCGCCTTTCATTCTTTTACCCACTTCCAGTGGGTATAGATCCCATGTGTTCAATCTTTCATCATAAGCTAACCCCTTCATCCCAGGAATCCGTTGAGTTGAGTGAACATTCTCTGCACTGCTTCTCCTGCAACTACATCTCTTCTTAAGAGGCCAAAACTATGCACAGTCATCCAGATGCAGCATCACTGTTGCAACACTTTTGTATTTTTATACTCAACTCTGCTTGCAGGGTTCCATTTGCTTTCTTAATCACTTGCTGTACCTGCAGACTAACTTTTTATGATGTATCTACTAGGATGCCCAGAAAACCCTGTACCATAGAGTTCTGCAGTTTCTCGCCATTTAAATAATTAACTGCTTTTCTATTCTTCCTGCCAAAATAGACAAGGTCACAATTTTCTCACATTATACTCCATCTGTCAAATCTTTGCTGACTCACCTAACCTAAATTCTTTTACAGACACCTTATGTCCTCTTGACAACTAACTTTCCTAACTATCTTTGTGCCATCAGTAAATTTAGCTACCATACATTAAGAACTTTCATCCAAGTCATTGATATAGATTGTAAAAGGTTGAGACACCAGCACTGATCCTTGCAGCACTTCACAATTTACAGCTTGCTTATCCAAAAATGACCCATTTATTCCAACTCTCTGCTTCATGATAGCTAACCAATTCTCTGTCAGTACTAAAATACTACCCCATACCATGACCTCTCACGTTCTCTCATTATAAGGTCAAACGCAGGGATGACAGCTGATTGTTGCTCAATACTCAGCAAACTTTTCAACTCCTCAGATGTTAAAGCAGCCCATGTCTAGATGAATATCCAAGTTTAAGCTGAAAAATGGCAAGTAATGTTTTTGGCACAGAGCTGCCAGGAAATGATCATCTCCAACAAGAGAGAATCAAGCCATCATCCCTTGTAATTCAATGGCATCAATCACTGAATCCCTACGATCAATATCCTGGGGATTACACTGACCAGAAACTGAACTGGACTAGACAAATAAACAGAGTGGCTACAACAGCATGTTAGAGGCTAGGAATCCTGCAACAAACGTGGAAAATACTGGAGAAACTCTGCAGGTCTGGCAGCATCTACGGAGAGAGAAATGGATTTAATGTTTCGAGTCCCAATATGACCTATCCTCAGACCTGCTCTTTATTCTGTTTTTTATAAAAAGAAATAAAGATGTAAAATAGGTGTAAAGTAAAGTGTAGAAGGGTGAAATGTGCCCTGTTGGCTGAGAGCAAAGTAAACTAGACACAAACAAGAAATTTCTGATGGCAGGAGAGGGGGAAGAATATAATAAAAATGCATGACATTATGAGGTCAGGCTCTGAAGTTGTGGAATTCAATATCGAGCCCTAGCAGTTGTCAAATATCTAAGCAGAAAATGAGATGTTGTTCCTTGAGCTTGTGTAGTGCTTTTTTGGCATTGTCCAGGCCCAGGACAGAAATATTAGAATGACAGCAAGGTGGTTTATTGAAATAGTAAGCAACTGGGAGGTTAGGATCATTCCTATGGACAGTGAGGATGTTCCACAAAGCAGTAACCCAGTCTGTGTTTGGTCTCAACAGTAAAGAGGAGACCACTTTGTGATCACGAAATTCAGTAGACTAGATTGAAAGAAGTACAAGGAAAACTTTGTTTCATTGAGAAGGTGAGTTTGATGTCTTGAATGGTGAGGTTGCAGGAGGTGAATGGGCAAGTGTTACATCTTCTGTGGTTGCATTGGAAACCAACACTGGGTCGTGAGGAAGTGTTAGGAATGATGGAGGAGTGGACTGGGGTGTCACGGATGAAGTGGTCCCTATGGAATTCTGGCAGTGGAGGGAAGGGGAAGATGTGTTTGGTGGTGGCATCCTGCTGGAATTGGTAGAAATGGCAGAAGATGATGTTTTGAATGTAGAAACTAGTGGGATGGAAAGTGAGAACAAAGTAAACCCAATCAGGAAGGAGGGGAAGGGATGAGGCATAATTGCAGGAAATGGGTCAGACATGGCTAAATGCCCTGTCAACCACAAGGGGGGAGAATCCTCAGTTGAGGAAAAAGGTCATGTTGGAGACAGCCCAGTAGGAGGTGACATCATCAGTACAGATATGACAGAGATGGAGAAATTGGGAGAATGAAATGGAATTTTTGCAGGAAGCAAGGTTTGAGGAGGTATACTCGAGGTAACTGTGGGATTCGGTGGGCTTGCAGTGGATATTGGTGCACAGCCTATCCCAGAATTACAAACAGAGATATCAAGGAAGGGGAGGGAAGGACGAAAATTGACACCAGAATTAATTAATTTTTCTGATTCTGGACAAGAGCAGGAACAGCACCAATGACGTCATCACTGTATCAGAGAAAGAGTTGTGAGTGGGCGCTCGAGTAGGATTGGAACAAGGAAAGTTCCACATGACTCACAAAGAGACAGGCATTACTGGTACCATGTGGGCACCCACAGCCTTTGAATTGGAGACCCTTTGACCTGCAGAAAATGAGATGAGTTAAAGGAGAAGTTGTTCAAAGTGAGCACAAGCTCAGTCAGGCACAGGAGAGTGGTGATGGATAGAGACTGGGCAGGATTTTCTTCAGAAAGAAGTAGACAGCCCTCAGATGATTCGGATGGGGGATGGATATGTAGAGAGATTTCTTCTCTAAGTCACTCACTCTCCTGACTTAGAACTGTGTCACCATTCCTTCATTGTCACTGGGTCAAAATCCTAGAACACCTTCTCTAATATCATTGTGTACCTACACCAGTTCAAGAAGACAACTCACCATCACCTTCTCAAGGGCAACTAGGAATGGGCAATAAATGCTGGTCCAGCAGTAATGTCCAAATCCCATGTATAAATTTTAAAAGTCTAGAATTAATATATCACGTTGTGTGGCGTTGGCAGTGATTGATAGGAGTTTAGGCATGCTCCATAAATATACATATATCTTATAAAGTCAAACTATTTACATGGCAACAAAATGAAGTAGCACTGATTGAATAAACCATTGTACAAATGCAAAAAAATTGCAAGTCTCTGAAATGTTTGCTTACTTGCCTAGAATTGTTGACATTTGCTGGATACTGCTACACAGTTATAGAATGCCAGTCATGGATGCTTTGTTTTTGTGTTGAGTCTTAGATAATGCTCTTTGCATAAAAGGTTTACTCAATGTTTGTAGTTTTGATACTGTTCTGATTTGGTGCCTGTTATATCCCACTGCTGTGCCTGTTATTGCTCAGACTTAGTATGACCTTGGTTAAAAGAATAAACTTCTATTAACTTCTATTAGAAATAACTTCTGCTGTGCTCCAGCTTTCATCTCTTGGTGTTTTTCACCTTGCCCTGCTTTTCAATCAAGACAGCATGTACTTCTGGCAGTATCAATTAGCAATGATTGGGGAAGTTTGTCTGCACTTGTCTCGCAAACGGAATTTAGTTGTAGTTTCACAGGGGGATGGTATGTATGTTGAGAATGGATATGTATCTTAGAAAATTTGGTTCAAATTGTGCAATTCAGCCTGCTAGTTGATAATCTGGATTGTAGGATTAGATGATCTTCTGTCCAGCAATGATCTGGGAGTAGAGAGTCTACTTTGGAAGGTGAGTATTTAGCATTCTAATGGAGTGGTCAGAATCACAGGAAAGGCTGAAGAGAGGGCCTTAAATTAATTGGAAGAGGAGAGGGTTTGGGAGAGGGAAATGCAGGTTTACAAGCAAGAGGATACAGCAGTAGAAAAGAACAGCTATTTGGCTAATGATGCTCAGAGTGGACCAGGAAGAGACAGAGTGTGCAAACCTAGAAAAACAGCAGTAAATAGTGTTAAAGGGGAAAACTATCATAAAAAGGCAAAATTAATTATTCTTTATTTGAATGTGCATAGTATTTGAAACAAAATAAATGAATCATTGGTGTAAATACAGGTAAATGGGTATGATATTATGGAGACATGGTTACAAGGAGATTGAAGCTGGGAACTAATTATTCTGGGATATGTGACTTTTCAATAGGACAAGCAGGAAAGAGAAACTGGTGGAGTAGCATTGTTCATACAGCATGGAATATGTATAAAGCAAGAAACGATTTTGGAGGAGAGATGTAGAATCCACATGGGTGAAGTTAAGAAAAAACAAGGGAAAGAAGACACTAGTAGGAGTAGTCCATAGGCCCCCTAACAGTAGCTATTCAGTAGGACTGCGAATAAATCATGAGAAAATGAGAACATATAAACTTTAATCACCTTATTGATGTGGGTAGCCAGATTGGCAGAGGTTACATGACGAAGAATTCATAGAATGTGTTTGGGACAGCTCCCTAGAACAATATGCTGTGGCTCCAATCAGGCTGCTCTGGATCTGATTATATGTACTGAGGCAGGTTTAATAAATTACATCAGAATAAAAGATTTCCTCAAACAGTCACCATAATATAGTAGAATTTAAAATAAAAGAATTTGGGTCAGAAACAACTGTGCTAAACTTAAATAAAGTTAATTACAAAGCAATGGGAGCAGAGTTAGGTGGAGTGACCTGGAAAAGTAGTTTAGCAGCATGGTTGAGGAGACATGGCAAATATTTAATAAAATAGTTCATGGTGCGCAGCAATGATACATCCCAGTGAGAAAGAAGGGTTCTAGGAAGGGAATAAGCCAACCATGGTTAACCAGGGAAATTAAGGCTAGCATAAAATGAAAAGAAAAATATACAATGTGGCAAAGATTAATGGTAAGCCAGAGGATTTGGAACATTTTAAAACCAACAAAAGATAACTAATAAAATAATAGAGGGAAAAGATAAATTTTGAGGGTAAATTTGCAAGTAATATCAGGCAGACAACAAAAGCTTCTTTAAATATACAACAAGGAAGAAAGAAGGCAAAGGTAACATAGGCCCCTTGGAGAATAAGGCTGAGAAATGGCAGAGGAACTGAATAAATAGTTTGCATTAATCTTCACAGTGGATGACACTAATAGTATTCCTGAATTCCTAAATATTCAAGAGGCGAAGGGAGGAAGAAAATAAATACAATAATCATCACTACAGCAAAAATGCTAGGGAAACTAATGGAATGCATCCTAGGATATTAAAAAGATAGGATATTAAAAGAAATAGCTACAGAGATAGTGGATGGGCTGGTAGTAAACTTCCAAGAATACTTAGATCTGGAAAAGTCCGAAAGGATTGAAAAACTTCCAACGTAACAACTCTATTTAAAAACAAGAAGAGACAGAAAATATGTAACTAAAGACCAGTGAGCTTAATATCTGTTAATGGGGAAATATTAGAGTCTTGTGAAGGATGTAATAGCAGAGCATTTAGAAATACAAAATATGATCAAGTTGGCATAGCTTCATGAAGGGGAATCATGCCTAAGAAATTTACTAGAATTCTTTGAGGAAGTAACAAGCAGGATGAATAAAATGGAAGTAATAGATATAACATATTTGGATTTTCAGAAGGTGTTTGATAAAGTAGCAGACATTATGTGACTTAATAAGATAAGAACCCATAGTATTGGAAGTAATATACTAACATGGATAGAGGATTGGCTGACTAATAGAAGATAGAGAGTTGGGATAAGGAGTGCATTTTCAAGATGGCAACCTGTAACTTGTGAAGTGCCACAAGGGTCACAACTATGTACAATGTATATGAATGACTTGGATGTGGAAAGTGAATGTATTATAGCCAAGTTTGTGGATAACACAAAAATAGGTGAATAGACAATGGGTGAGGATGACAAAAAGAGTCTACACAGGTATATGGACAGGTTAAGCAAATGGATAAGACTTGGTAAATTGAATGTAATGTGGGAAAATGTGATATTATGCACGTTGACACAATGAATAGAGGAGTTGAATATTATTTAGAAAACTACAACACAGAGAGTTTTGGGAGTCCTCATGCATAAGTCTCAAAAAGCTTGCACCCAAGTTCAGCAGATAATCATAGAATCATAGAAACCCTAAAGTGCAGAAAGAGGCCATTCAACTCATCAAGTCTACACCAACCCTCTGAAGAGCATCCCACCTAGACACAGCTCTGTCCCTAACCTATCCCCGTAACCCCACATTTATCTTGCTAACCCACCTTGCCTGCATATCCCTGAACAGTACAGGCAAATGTACCATGGTCAATCTACCTAACCTGCATATCTTTGGACTATGGGAAGATTTTGGATATTAGGGAAGACAAATGAAGTGTTGGCCTTCTGTCACAGGGAATGGAGTCTAAAAATAGGGAAGTCTTGCTAAAACTATACTAGACATTAGTTAGACCACAGCTAGAATACAGTGTACAGTTTGGGGCACCTTTCCTAAGAAAAGATATAGTGGCATTAGCAGCAGTCCAGAGGAGGTTCATTAGACTGATACCACGTGTGGAGGGACTGCCTTGTGAGGAGAGGTTGAGAAGTCGGGCATGTAACTGTTGCAATATAGAATAATGAGAGACGACCTTATTGAAATAAATAAAATTCTCAGGGAATTTGACAGGATGGATGTGGAAAGGATATTTCAACTTGTGGAAGAGTCCAAGACATAATCTCAGAATGAGGGATTGCACATTTAAGACAGGGAATGAGGAGGAACTTGTCCTCTGAGAGGGTAGTGGGAATTCTTTATTGCAGAGGGCTGTTGAGACTGCATCATTAAGTATATTCAAGGTCTTATATTAGATTCTGTTCAGGTGGTAGTGCTTGACAACACTTTAAGAAATATCCTTAAAGTTTTTTTTGTCGTCTGTCATGAAATTTATCATTAGCCATATCACTGCCCCAGCTATTGTTTTGTCTTTCTCCTTACTTTAGCACATCTCCCCTTAGATGATATCTCCTTATCCCCAAATGTTTAGTTTAAAGCCCATTCTATTGCCCTTGTTATATGACTCACCAGAACACTGGTTGGAAAATAGTTCAGATGAAGATGGTACAACTCCCTCTTTCCCTTGTACTGGTGCCACTATGCCATGATTCAAAACCTTTTGGCCCTATGCTGTTTGAGTCATGTATTCAACTCTGATCTTACTTACCCTGCTCATTGACTCAGGTAGTAATCCAAGGCTATTACCTTTGTGGTTCTGTTTTTCTTTTATTTAGCCCCTAGCTGTTAATACTCCGAATACTCCTTTATTTTAGTTCTGCCTTTGTAGCCATGTGAACCACAAGAATTAGATCATCATCCCCACTGCAATTTCCCCTCCAGCCCTGAGAGATCTTCCAGACCCTAGGAATCAACAGGCTACCCAGCAGTCAGAACTCTTACTCTCAATTGCAGAGAACTGTGTCTATCCACTTAATTAAATGGACCACAATTGTCATTACATTCCTGTTTACCCTCCAACTTAAATGGCTCCCTGCCCTGTGGACCATGATCAGTTCACTCATCCATTTTGTCTTCATAAACTGCAAGAATCTCAAACACTATTGCACAATTGCAAATGCTGAGGCTCCTCCATTTCTACTGTATTGATCCTAATACCTGCCTCATTCACAGTTACACCCCATTGTCCCTGATTCTGCACTAAATCAAAAGACCCTGACATAAGGCTATGGCAACGTCTCCTCACAAGACAGTCCCTCCATACATGGTATCAGTCTTCTGCAACAAATGTCCAAGTAGTGTTCCACTTCCCTGAAGCGTCACAGTGTCCGAAGCTCATTAATTCAGAGACAAGACCCGGAGATGCAGAAACATATGCTTCTAGGAATGTTTGATTCAAAGCAGGTCTGGTTGCCATGGATCACCATAGCATCCACCAGTTCCCACATATTACAGCTGCTTCAACTGCACTACCATCCTCATTATGTTTTATTAATTAATTACTTCAGTTTTAATCAGTGCATCTAGTCTTATGTCTTTGTAATTTTAATTAATGTTCCACACACACAAATTTAAATTCTATTAATTTAGATAAGAGAAAAACACAAAGTACTCAGCAGTAAATCACTAACTGGTTTCCCTGTGATGTTACACCTCAGTTTTTTTTTTAATTGACAAGGCAGGCTTTCAACCTAAAGGCTACCTATGCTCTCACACTTTACACCCTCCTCGGCTCTCACTCTCTACACCCTCTTCGGTTCTCACTCTCTACATCCTCCTCGGTTCTCACATCCTGCTGCGCTTTCTGACTCTCCTAATGCCTTGTTCTGCATTTGATATACCCAGCAGGGCTAGCACTCCTTATTGCCTTCTCTGCTGTCTCCTTCTCTTGACAATCATGAAATGAAGTTTTGTCCTCTCTGGCACTCTTTTGACTTTGCTCTTTTTCATTCCTCACAAAGTTTTGCAATCTGAAACTCTTAACCTGGTAAATCATTTACTCTAACTTCGAACCAGGGGATCAGTAAGGAATGCAATGAAACATGCAAGAAGCAGCACCAGGTGTACCTAAAAGTAAGATGTCAACCCAATTCAGCTACAAAATGTTACTACCTGCATACTAAGCCATGAAAGTAACATGTGATAGACAGAGCTACAATTGACATAACAGATCAGAGTTCTGGTCCTGTTCAGTTTGAATGGTAGTAAACAACTAACTGAAGAAAGAGGACCTCCACAGACATCTCCTGTTTCAATGCTGGGTTGTCATGCACATCAGGGAACAGGTAAGGTTGCCACATTTCCAGTCATCTTCAGCAAGAAGTACCAAGTGGATGATCCATCTTACCTTCCTCCTAATATCTACTACATCACATATACAAATCCTCAACTCATTCCATTCATTCCATGTCACATCAATTACCAGATGAAAGCATTAGATACTGTAAAAACTATGGCCCTGCAACAGCCCCTTAATTTACTGAAGACTCGTGCTCCAGAAGTTGCGGCACCCCTAGCCAACCTTTTACAGTAATAGCTACAAGACTGCATCTATCCAACAATATGAATACTGGCCAGGTATGCCCTGCCTACAAAACGCAGGATAAATCTAAAACAATCAATTGCAACACCATCACTCCAGTCTTGACTGATTGGTCAGCAGGTTTTTACTGTGGAAATGACAGTCTCGTTTGGGGTCCTACCAGGGCCACTTGACTCTTGACCTCATTATTGCCTTGATAAAAACGTCATTGAGAGAACTGAATTCAAGAAGTGGATGGGAGTAAAAACAAAGTTGCTGGAAAAGCTCAGCAGGTCTGGCAGCATCTGTGAAGGAGAAAACAGAGTTAACATTTCGGGTCCAGTGACCCATGGATGGGAGTGACTGCCTTTGACATCAAGGCAGCATATGTCCAAGTATGGCGTTAAGGGACCGAGGCAAAATTAGTCAATTGGATTCAGGAGGAAAGCTCTCCGCTGGTTGGCGTCATACCCAGCACAATGGATGATAGTTATAGTTGTCAGAGGTCAAACATCTCAGTCACCTTCACTTGCTTCACCAGAAGTGGTCAGCAGCACAGTGCACAATCACAAGAGGCCAACTGGCATCACCAGGGCTGTATCATGCCTTTTCGCTGTCAGTTTTGTCATATTTCATGGGGGGTTTCTCTCCAAGAGATCAGGCAAATTTACACAATGCATCTTAACAAGTTTGCTTCTTTAATAACTGACCCTGCCTCTGTGACAACCCTTTTGTCCAATTCTATTCCATTCTACCACTCACTGTACCTAGAACAAATTGCCACTGCCAGGATATGGATCAGCATCCCCGGTGATAGCTTCACCTTTAAAAGGACATTGACAGTATTTGCCTGGGTGCACAATCTGGAGCTGCCCTACACAGTCCCTGACAGTTGCTGTGGACATGGCAGTGACAGGGAAAGTTGGGGCCCTGCTTTGCGGACAGTTTCTTTTGACCAGGGTGGTATAAAGGTGGGATGTCCTCATTCCTTATGAGAAGATTGTGGCCAGAACATCAGACTCTGCCAGTCTGGTCCGAGATTATCTCCCGGGTCAGTGTAGTCTCAGCTGTGTGGAGGAATGCACAGCAACGTCGGAAGAAGGCTAATGACTTTGCCAGTCCACCAGTATAAGTGCCACATCATCTCTCAGATAACTCACAGACTCTGCTACTGTACCCACCTCCCACCAAGGTTCATAGTCTACCACTTTTATTATTGCCTCCAAAACCCTCACTCACTACCACCCACCCAATCCTGACACCACTAACTCTGAATGTCCTCAGTGCTACCTACTCACTCACTCGGGCCACCTCCCCACCCTCACCAAAACTAATAGCTGTGTCATTCACTTTCACCATCTGTAGTATCTAATTTTGTCTCTCACTCCAGGAGGTAAGCATCCCACAGCAGCACAGAAGGACTCATGATTGGCATGGTGCTGCTCAACATTTGGATCTTTCTCCCTTATATAAGTAAAGGATCCTGACTCTGACTGCCCTGAGCGGGGCCAAGCCCATAAGACCATAAGACCATAAGACATAGGAGCAGAAATTAGGTCATTTGGCCCATCGAGTCTGATCCGCCATTCAATCATGGTTGATAAGTTCCTCAACTGCATTCTCCTGCTTTCTCCCCGTAACCTTGATTCCCTTGATAATCAAGAACCTATCCAACTCAGTCTTAAATGTACTCAATGACCTGGCCTCCACAGCCTTCTGTGGCAGTGAATTCCATAGATTCACCACTCTCTGGCTGAAGAAGTTTCTCCTCATCTCTGTTCTAAAAGGTCTTCCCTTTACTCTGAGGTTGTGCCCTTGGCTCCTAGACACTCCTACCTATGGAAGCATCTTCCCAATATCTACTTTGTCCAGGCCATTCAGTATTCTGAAAGTTTCAATTAGATCCCCCCTCACCCTTCTAAACTCCAACCCGCTCCAGGGGCAGTACATCCTTCCTGAGATATGGGGCCAAAAACTGCACACAATACTCCAAATGTGGCCTTATAAAGCCTCAGTAGTACATCCCTGCTTTTATATTTAAGTCCTCTCAAAATAAATGCCAATATTGCATTTGCCTTCCTGACTACTGACTCAACCTACAAGTTTACCTTGAGAGAATCCTGGACTAGAACTCCCAAGTCTTTTTGCACTTCAGACTTCTGAATTTTCTCCGCATTTAGAAAATAGTCCATGCTTTTATTCTTCTTACCAAAGTTCATGACCTCACACTTTCCCACGTTGTACTCTATCTGCCACTTCTTTGTCCACTCTCCTAACCTGTCCAAATCCTTCTGCAGCCTCGTTATCTCCTCAATAGTACCTGTCCATCCACCTATCTTTGTATCGTCTTCAAATTTAGCCAGAATGCCCACAGTTCCTTCATCTAGATCATTAATGTACAAAGTGAAAAGTTGTCGTCCCAGCACTGACCCTAGCGGAACACCACTTGTCCTGGACTTGTATTGGAAGCTGCCCTTGTCTTACTGTACTGGGAATCCTAACTGAAGGCTGTCTCCTTTAATGTGTCTAAGGCTGCTATCAAGCATCCTGGCTTTGTGTCTCCACTAAACAGCACGATAATACAGCAGTATTGTGAGCCTGGCTAAAGGTAAGCTCAAAAAGGCAGGACAATACAAGACAGAAATCTTTTGAATATCCATGTAGACTCAAAGTGAGTGAGCACTAAGTGAGCAAGTGAACAGTCTAGAGATGACAGCCTGATCCAGTCCCTGAGCTGGGTGTATGTTCTAGAGCCCCATAGTGTCCTTGCTGCAGCATTACTACCATACTTGCTGTTGTGCTCCAAGTTGCAGCATTGAAGTGCAGAAGTGTCCTGTAAGTAGATCAAAGAAGTGGTCTGAGGTTTCTTAGAGGCTAGCAAATGTCAGATGCCAATGTCCACGGACATGGGGTTCATGCAGAAGCTGTATATATCTCCTGAGATTTTGGTACATCATGTCCAACATGGAGGCCCTTTGGAATAAGTGGCAAACTGAATTCACCACATTCCTGCTTTGACTTCCATGTTGAGAATTCTCAGTATCTGGTTTGCTCGTAGTGGGTGATAAGATAAGCTGCTTATTAATGACGTCAGATGTGCAGTTAATAAGGTCATTAACAAGCCACAACCCGCTTAATAGACAACTCACCGCTGCCTCGTGAGAATTTTGCGTTAGCATCAAGAACACTGTTAAAAAGGTAGACAGTTGTTCCCAACATCAGGTAGGCCTCACTGGACTTGTATGATTTGCATGATGCTGCCACATTTCTCACAATAGCCTTTATCATTTAGGGCCTCCATGGTTCCACATACAGTCACTGGCGCTATTGCTATGATTTTATTGCCCACGTACTCTCCTTGTAGGTGCTGTTACTATTTTCTCAAATTATTTGAAACTTTACACCGCCAAAACCATACCTGCGCATTCATTGTAAACATTGATTATTCCTAATACAAGGAAATTTCATACCAGTTTTATACTTTCCTTTTATGATTTTGCAATTCTGTCCATCTTAGTCCCATGATTTAAAATGAAATAGTCCGCTTCATATGTCATTTCTATTTCCTTAACTATTTATATACCCTGGCAATGGCATGGCGAAGGGAACTCACACCCAGCCACCAGGCCCATGGCCCATGTCGGAGCAGTTAACAAGAAGGACTGTAAAGTTGAACACTCTTTCTTTATTTCTTTATCTATAGGATCTGCTTTTATACTCTGTTTTGGTTTATTTCACTTTGTTTTAAGATGGCACCACTATACAACACCTTTCATTGTATTTTGAAACAAAATACACTGAAAACAAATAAACCAAATCAAATAAAAACCATAATTGGAGTGTGTGTATCACCTATCTTCCTCTCACATTAAGTTAATTCCTTCATGGAATGTGGGTGTCCCTAGCTAGGCCAGCTTTGTTGCCCATCCTAGTGATCCTTGAGAATGAAATGGTGGACTGCTTTCTTGAACTGCTGTAATCTATCTGGGTAGCTACAACCACAGCCCTGCTACTGTGCAATGGTGGTGGGAGGAGTCCAGTCAAGTGACCGCTTTGCCCTTAATGCTGTCGAGTCTTTTGCCTGTTATTGGTGCTACACTCATCCAGGCACCAACAACACCGAAGAAGCTTAACACCATCCAGGACAATGTCTGTAGCAAACTTCATCTGCTATTGCTCAATCCTTTCACATTTTCTGTTTAACTCTTTATGCAATTTCTGTACACCTTCCTTAAGGTCCAATATCTCAGATTTCTTAATGATATCTTCAAATTTGAGCATTTGGTGCTGACACTAATACTTTTAATTAAACAACTTCAAATTAGGAGTAGTAAGCTGTACAAAGTAACAGTTTTTTTTAAGGATTAAAATCTAGGAATGCTTAATTTGCTTATCTCAGAATGATGAAACTGTTGCTATACAAACCTTGTTCATATAAAAATAGGTTCTTCAGAATACCAGAACATAAGGCTATTCTCAAAGTCTCTCCACCTTCTGCAGGCCCAGTTCACAGAAATCTTTTACCTCATCTAATTATCACATCTTCCACTTCGCTTAGTTCACACTAGCACACTTCATCCACTTTCATCAACCTTGCATTCTTCTCAAACTGTATTGAGCTAGTTGCCTTCTTCCTTTCCTCATTTAGAATTGTTTTCCCCTCTTCACAGTTCCAGTTGGCATGCTTCATCCACATGCAAAAGCACCCCTTCCAATTTCTCCTCTCTTTCCCTCTAAAGCACCCTTATTAGCTTCTGTCTCATCCTCTCCCTCCAATACCATATATTTCCATTTCCCTCTCCTTTCACAGCCATTCATTGCCATCAATTTATTTTACTATGAAGCAGTATTTTCATCCTATTATTGCGATTGGCTATTTTCCTTTTCAGTGTTATCCACTCTCACCTCTCTTATTAGCATTCCCATATCTACTTTCACCTCACATCAATTATCTTCCCTTTGAATTTGATGCCATCAAGCCCCTACCCCAACTCTGAACCCACTGGAATCTTTGGTCAATGCACTGGAATTGTTCTTTGTTTCCATTCAATGCCACTTTCTGCAACAGAGCACAAATGTTACATACACTGGGAAAGTTTCAGAAAGAGTTAAAGGCCTTTAAAACTTGCCTGTCACAAAACTTAGCATAAGTGAGACAATGGAGCAAAAAGGACACAGAGTCTATGTACACTGATTTAGGATAGCATATGTTGACGGTTGGCATGTATGAGTAGAGAATGTAAAACATTCATTCTTGAAAGTTTTGCAGTGCAACCTTTAAAAGATTTTCATCCCTATGATGCAATGCATATATTCACTGTCATTGAGTTGAAAGGATTGACTTTTCTATTTTAACAGCCTCTGAACTATGCTAAAATATATGTTCTGCAATTATTTTAGTTAAAATCTCATTACATATGAATTCAGTGATTGTGTTTCATTTTAAAACGTCCACACTAGTAACCTCCTGCCAAGAGTAATTTTTTATGCATGACCACCTCCACATGCATAGCTTGTTGCTTAGCAATAAATGATCCCACACCATAGGGTCCTGACATTAGTAGAAGTAAATTGACCACAGAAGAACCATCCTAGCACAAATACAATTCCTGCTCTGAGTTTCTCAGAGAGCAATACTAATCAAGAATACCTCTTCAAAATGTGATCTGAATAGTCTGCTATTGGAGTTTCCACAGTTTCACAGTTATAAGACAAAAAATAGAAAAATGGAAAAATATCACTCATTTAAAAACTGAAAAGAAGGAAAAAAATCTTATTCATTTGCTATGACACAACATTTACCAAACATAAATGCAAATTTACAATTTCCCCAAATTCAAAGGAAAGCTGTTCCGTGAAAATGCTAAAATAACAATGACATTAACAATTAGAAAACAGACCATGTCCACCAAATCCGGTTCAGCAGTAATGCTTACAGATTAGTCTTAGTGTTTAGTGACCTTACAAACCTCAAAACAAGTTCCAACTTATAAGCATTTCATTGATGTGATTTTTCCTCCTTTCAAACACTATAATTGTTTCACTTCAATAAATGAGATATCAAATAAACCACATTTGCATGTCATATTGGGTTCAAACGATGTGAAAAGGTTGCAATAACAATCTTGGAAACAAAGTGAACTCTCAACACTTAAATCAATAATTTCTGTCAACTAATAAGTTAACACTTGACAAAAAATGTTGAAAGCACAAGAAAAACCAAAGATGTTTAACAAATGAATGGAAAATTGTGAGAAAATGCTCTATTATTGTGTGAATACTTAAAAGTAATGCAAATATCTTGCCATTGTAAGATGCTGCAACAAGCTCATTTTAATAAGTTAATGAAAATGTAATGATGCATATTTTAATCCTTGTTGTATTTAACACAACAGGTGCTACAATTTACAAAGAGAGTAATCTTAAATTTTGTCCTGACCTATATATTGTCAGAATGTGAAACAGGTTAGATTTAGGCAGATTTATATTTTAGTTCTTGCATTTATTATATGTGCTTTGCTGGTAATTGAAATAAAAGAGACTAGAAGCTCAATATAGATCATAGAAATCCTACAGTGTGGAAACAGGCCCTTTGGCCCAACAAGTCCACACCCTCAGAGCATCCCACCCAGACCCATCCCCATATAACCCACCTGATCTACACATCCCTGAACACTATGGGCAATTTAGCATAGCCAATCCACCTAGTCTGCACATCTTTGGACTGTGGGAGGAAACTGGAGCATCCAGAGGAAACCCACGCAGACACGGGGAGAATGTGCAAACCCCACACAGACAGTCATTGAGGGTGGAATCAAACCCAGGTCTCTGGCACTGTGAGGCAGCAGCGCTAACCATTGAGCCACCGCACTGCCCACAATATGATGAAATGTATAAGATACATATTGCATGCATTGCTCTCAGCGTAGGATCTAACTTGACAGTAGTAAGAAATGGAGAATGAATACATTAGTGTTGGCATTTATTTTCATTGTTACTCTGACTGATTGCAAATTGTTAGCCTTGTAATATTTGTTTCGTAATGCTTTCTGGACTAGAGAAGACTGTCTACAGATAAAACGTTGAACAACTGAAACTTTCCTTTTTACAATAAATGTGAACATATTTACATCAGCAAAAGAAAATGGTAATATGTATATTCCATACAGTTGTGATACATTGAAATTACTCAATTCAGTTATTAAGATCAATGCCACTGCTGAAACATCGTTACACTTGTAAAACACAGTTTCTTTGTTTAATAATTTCTCTGGAGTGTCCTTTATAATTTCAAAGCTGTTGCTTTCACTTTCTGCCTTTCAGCAAGACAGCAAAGTCCACATTTAAATATTAATCCCAAATGTGAAAAATGTGCAGTTATTCTTGAATTTTATTTCAACCTGTCTGGCAGAAACTGGTCTAGATATTTTTGCCCCTGGAAAAATGAGAAGTTTGTGATTCCTCATTTTAAGATGCTCCATTAAGCAGGCAGGAAGGACATCCACCCAAATCTAGAGATTCTTAGCACCCACATGTTGGTGTAATGTTCTGAGAACATTATTGTAAACCTATTATTAATTCTTTCATGGAAAGTGAGCATTGCTGCCAAAGCCACTATCTGTTGCACATCCCTATTTTTAAATTCATTCATAGGACGTGAACATCACTGGGCTGAGCCAGTATTTACTGCCCATCCCTACTTACCCCAGAGAAATTGTGATGTGCTGCCTACTGGAATTGCTGAAGTCCTTCATTGTAGGAACACCCACAATACCATTAGGGACAAAGTTCCAGTATTTAGTTTTAATTCACTTGAAAGAACAGAGGCATACCTCCAAGTCAGAATGGTGTATGGCTTGGAGGGGAACTTGCAGGTGATGGTTTTCTCATCAATCTGCTGCCCTTGTTTTTCTAGATGGTGGACGTCATGGATTTGGAAGGTGCTGTCAGAAGGGTCTATGTGAGTTACTGAAGTACATCTTGTAGGTGGTACATGCTGCTCCCACAGTGCATCAGTGCCCTTCAAAAGGTGGTAATAAGCCATCCTGAATGAAAAAATGTGGATTCTGGGAAGAGAATCAGAGCCACAGGCAAGCAAGGCTTTTACAACTTTATTTACTTTCATTCTTAGACCAGAAGGAGCAGAACTGTCCCACAAGAAAAGCTTAGGGTATCCTCACCAGGGACTTGCTCCCATTCCCAATTCCACAACAGTGTAACAGCCAACTCAGCAACCTAACTAGTCTCAGTGGCGCCGTACAGACCTCACAATTTGTTCTAACTCCTTAGTCAGATGAGTAATAAGTCAGTGAGCAGGATTCAAATCAAATTTTAAGTTAATATAGTTCTGATTTCATTCCTGCAGCAGCACCAGAATTTCTAACTCACTGTTTCTTATCCATCAACATTTGAGTGGGAGTTAAGAATGGGCTCTTTATTGGACTCAGTGTGCTCTATGAATTAATGTTAAACAAGAAATAACTAATGCAATTTTCTTATGCATAATTTGATATTAGACACAAGCTGAGCAGGACATAGAAATTATATTTTGATATATATCACAGAAAATTTTAGTTTTTGCTTTGCTTCAAGTTTCTTTCATGCTCTAGACTAACTGATTGACTTTCAGATGCGTAGTTTCAAGTGAAACCAAATGCTCATTGTTGTAAAAGGCAATTATTCTGGAAGAAATAATACAGAAGATGCATTATTCTCCATGCAATCTGATGAGTGTTTGTGTAGAGAAGAGTGTTGAGCACAAGATCCCTATGGTCTTTGCAATTATGCTTAACTAGTCAATGTAACTTGTACCTATTGCTGTAAAGCAATATCTTGCATCTTGCCGTGGAAGACAAGTTCCCCTTCTTATTAAGATCCAATAGTGTTTTATCCTTCTTAAATCGGCTCTAATACTCAGCACAGAAAGAAAATTTGGTGGAGCACTTTATCCCAACTACAAACCACCTGTGGTTAGTATTGCAACGTATAAAACTCATCATCTTTAGTCTAAACTGCGCTCAAAAATGCAGTAGTAGTAAGAAGAAACAAAAATAATCTACTTTTTATATGTTCTATTATTTTGATGTAGAATTTCAGTAAAATAGCAATATAGGCATTGCTGAATGAGGCAAAAAGAAACCATTTTATTTTGGAATTGCCAATCACCACAGACATCTGTAATTCACATCACCAGGTTTTAAAACATCGAATCTGCTGTTGGGAGGAGTTTAAACTAGTCTGGCAGGGGTTGGCACAGACCATCAATGAAACAGAGACACGTCATGCTACAGCAAGGGAAGCAAGTCCGAGTGAGTTCAGCCAAATTGAACGTCAAGAGAGTAAAGCAAGGCTGGATGGTCTTTAATGCTAGAAGTACAATATGTAAGACTGATGAGTTAATGGTGTGGATTGACATATAGAAGTATGATATTGTTGCCATCACAGAAAAATGGTTGCAGGAAGGGCCGGACTGGCAATTCAACATTCCAAGATATAGCATCTTTAGGATAGACAGGGCAGGTTGTTAAAAGGGTGATGGTATAACACTATTAATTAAGGAGCCACTTACTGCAAAAAGGAGAGATGATATCTTGGAAGAGTCCTCAAATGAGACTTTATGAGTAGAACTTAGGAATGTTAAGGGGACAGCTACTTCACTAGGAATATATTATAGGCCCCTGAAGAATCAGTGGGAAATAGAGGAGCAAATATGTAGACAGTTCACAGAAGTATGTAGGAGTAATAATTGGGTAATTATATTAGGGGATTTCAACTTTCCCAACATAAATTGGGATAGTCATAGTGTTAAGGGTTTAGAGGGGACGGATTTCTTGAAATGTATCCAGGGAGTTTTTTGTATCAATGTTTATGAGGCCCATTAAGGGGTGGCACAGTGCTGGATCTGGGGTAAGAAGCCAGACAAGTGTTTGATGTGGTAGTGGGGAATGTTTTAGCGATAGTGACCACAACATGGTATGGTTCAAATTTGTTCTGGACAAGGAAAGATATGGCCTTCAAAAGACAGCTTTGGATTAGGGGAAGGCAGATTTTATTAAAATAAAGCAGGATCTGGCCACAGTAGACTGGGAACTGCTCCATGCGGGTAAGTCTACAGCAGAGCCATGGGGGCATTCAAAAGTAGCTGGGGAGAATACAGGTCCAACACGTGCTCTTTAGAGGAAAATGTAGGCGCAATAAGTTCAGAGAACCCTGGATGTCTAGGACACATCAGGACTGGATTAGGAAAAGGAGTAGGGCTTTTAGCAAGTCCAAAGGAGGCAATTCAGCTGTGGCTCTAGAGGAATACGGGAAGTGCGGGCGGGAACTAAAGAAAGCCAGGTTGGAGGGTTTGAGCTATAGGGAGAGGCTGAATAGGTTGGGGCTATCTTCCCTGGAGCATCGGAGGCTGTGGGGTGACCTTATAGAGGTTTATAGAGTCATGAGGGGCATGGGATAGGATAAATAGACAAAGTCTTTTTCCCCAGGATTGGGGAGTCCAAAACTAGAGGGCATAGGTTAAAGTGAGAGGGGAAAGACTTAAAAGGGACTTAAGGGGCAATTTTTTTCATGCAGAGGGTGGTGCATGTACGGAATGAGCTGCCGGAGGAGGTGACGGGGTCTGGCACAATTAGAATCCCTGCTTAAAAGGGTATATGAATGGGTACATGAATAGGAAGGGTTTAGAGGGATATGGGCCAAATGCTGGCAAATGGGACTAGATTTATTGAGGAAATCTGGTCGGCATGGACGAGTTGGACTGAAGAGTCTGTATCTGTGCTGTACATCTCTATGACTCTATGACTGTAAGAGCAAAAAGGAGCCATAAGAAAGGACTTGTGAACAGGATTAGTAAGAATCCTAAGATAATTTATAAATACATTAAAGGGAAGAGGTTAACCAGGGAAAGAGTACGGCCCATTATGGCACCCTTATGTGAAGCCGCAAGATATTGGAAGGACGTTGAATGAATACTTCTCTTCATCTTCACTCTGGAAAAGGACAACATGGGTATGGAATTCAGGAAAAAGGAACTGTAACGACATAGGAAATGGGGAGGAATTGGAGGCTCTGTCAGGCTTAAAACAGACAAATTTCCTGGCCCAAATGAATTGCCTCCCAGGCTGTTATGGGAGGTGAAGCAGGAAATTGCAGGGGCTCTGACACAAATTGTTCATTCCTCTCCCGCCAAGGGGGAAGTGCCAGAGGACTGGAGGATGTTCATGTGGTTCCACTTTTTAAAAAGAGTAGTAGAAATGAACCAGGAAATTACAGACCGGTGAGTCTCACATCAGTGATAGGGAAACTATTGGAGAAAATTCTGAAGGAGCAAATTAATACCCACTTGGAAAGGTATGGGTTCATTAAGGATTGTCAGCATGACTTTGTCAGAGGGAGGTCATGCCTAACAAATTTGTTAGAATTTTTTTGAAAATGTGATCAAGTTTGTGGATGAGGGAAGTTCAGTTGATGTAGTTTATATGGATTTTAGCGAAGTTTTTGACAAGGTCTCACATGGGGCACTGATTGAGAAGGTTAAAGCACATGGAATTGAGGGAAACTTGGTGAAATGGATCAGAAACTGGCTTAGTAACAGGATACAAAGGGTAGTTGTAGAAGGCTCTGTGAGTGACTGGAGGCTGGTGACCAGTAGTGTACTGATCAGTACACTGATCCAAGGATCAGTACTGGGACCCTTATTGTTTGTTATATACAAAAATGATGTAGATGAAAATGGGGGGGAATGTTAAGCAAATTTGCACATGACACCAAGATTGGTAGAGTGGTTAGATCATAGAATCCCAACAGTGTGGAAACAGGCCATTCAACCTGACAAGTCCACACTGCCCCTCCAAACAGCATCCCATCCAGACCCATTCCCCTAATTCCCCATGTCTAACCCACCTAACCTAAACATCCCTGGGCACTATGGGCAATTTAGCATGGCCAATCCACCTACCCTGCACACTTTTGAACTGTGGGAGGAAACCGGAGCACCCGGAAGAAACCCACGCAGACACAGGGAGAACGTGCAAACTCCACACAGACAGTTGCCCGAGGCTGGAATCGAACCCAGGTCCCTGGCACTGTGAGGCTGTAGTGCTAACCACTGAGCCACCATGCCACCCAAAGTTAGTAGCTGTTAGTAGCGAAGAAAATGGTTGTAGGTTACAGGAAGATATAGATGGATTGGTCAGATGGGCAAACCAGTGGCAGATAGTATTTAACCCTGATAAGTGTGAGATGATGCACTTTGGAAGAAGAAATAAGATGAGGGAGTATTTAATGAATGGCAGGACACTGAGTAGCTTAGAGGAACAGGGGGTTCTTGGGGTTATTATTCACAGACCCATGAAGTTGGCAGACCATGCGAATAGGATAGTTAAGAAGACATATGAGACACTTCCTGTCATTGGTCGTGGCACAGAGAATAACAGCAAGGAAGTAATGTTGGATTTGTACAGTGTGTTGATCAGGCCACAACTGGAGTGCTGTGTGCAGTTGTGGTCACCTCACTACAGGGAAGATGCGATAGCACTGGAGGGGGTACAGAGGAGGTTCACCAGGATGTTGCCTGGAATGGAGAAATTGAGCTATAAGGAGAGACTAGATAAGCTTGGATTGTTTTCTTTACAGCAAAGAAGAATGAGGCGGGGGACATGATTGAGGTGTATAAAGTTATGAGTGGTATGACTAGGGTGAATAGAGAGCAACCGTTCCCCTTGGTTGAGGGGTCAATCACGAGAGGGTATAGTTTTAGGGTAAGGGTTAGGAGATTCAGAGGGGACTTGGGGGAAAATTTTTTTTAACTCAGCCGGTAATGGGAATTTGGAATGTACTGCCTGCGAAGGTAGTGGACAACGGAAATCTTTCAACCTTAAAAAAAATTTGAATGAGTACTTCAAATATCACAACGTTCAAGGACATGGGACAAATGCAGGAAATTGGGATTAACACATCTATTGTTGTAGTTATGTTGGTGCAGATTTGATGGGCCAGAGGGCCTTTTTGTATTGTATGAATTTGTTGAAATTCAGTATGGTTATGACTTCCCAGTTGATGCAAAATGTAATCAGTACATAAACAAAATCTGAAAGTCAAACATACTGGCCATAATAGGATATACAATTTTATATGCTATGCTACTATAGACTAAGCTCATGGAATGGTCCACAAAACAATTTTCAATATAACTTCAGCCATTTAATCTTTGTTCACAGTGAAAAAAAATTAAGCAACTCCAGTTGAAATAAAGATAAAACATTGTATTGAGACTTTTTCTGAAAAAATAATCACATTTTGAAATTTTTCATCTTACATACATCAGGACAATTCACCAGAATACTAATTCAAGAGGAAATATAAACTTAATATTGCATGAGAGGAGAGCATTGCTTTTTAGCAAGTGGACATTTTAAGCATCTGTTTGAAACTAGTAAGATACTGTCCATACTTAACCAGTTCACACTTGCAAAACTCACAGCACAGTGTTCAACATTGGCTGTGACTCTGCAATTGGACATCATTTGTTGGATAATCCTGAGCGTGTGAAGAATTACATTGACAATCAACATAGGATTGTCAGTTGAGCTCGCAGTGGGATGCACTTGTATGTATGGGAAGCTATAAATATATAGGATCTTGTTCTGTTTTCAAAGAACGTGTACGTGTACTGTGTATGTTCCAATTCAATCAAAATAAATGAAAGCCATTTGCTGGTTCATTTCTCAAGACAATGCCATGACCAGTGTTATTCTACTTCATTTAAAATTTGAACAAAGCTTAATGGTTAATTGCCAATTGTCACTAATTGATGAAATATCCATGGCAACACCTCTGCCAGAGTCCACTTGTCAGCTGATCAGCACTGCCATCTCATGCAGCATAAATGTTGGGTTTTTTTCTTAAATTAAATATGTCCCGATGAGTACAAGATTAAAAGTTTTGACAAAGTGTGTCCATTTTTAGCAATACTCAAGTTCAGTGCTACCAAATGACTAGTTGAGTACTTTTTAATTAAAAATTTCTAACAGTTTACCATACCATGTTTCTGTAGTCTGATTCAGAATGATGCCACATGCATGGATTCATGCCCCTTACTGAAGCTTGTTAGTTCACAGAAGCCTGCCTCCTTGCCTTGCCCCGCCCCATGATTATGAATGGGCTCCCCGCAAGGTATATATCAAATTAAAACACTCCCTCTATCATGGAGTGAAATACCTATGGTCCTTTGTGGACTTTGACTAATTTATATTTACTATCACGGTAGATAGATGGAAATTATATCAAGTTATCTCAAAAAGTAAAATAACAGTGTTTAGAGTGATTTTAAGTGGAATTATATTGTTTGCAGTTTAATGTTTTTAAATGCATAGACATTTCCTACTTAGATTCTAATATTTCTGTCCACAACCACCAACCACCCCCCCCCCCCCCCCCCCCCCCCCCACCCCCCGTCGCAAGATATATTCCGCTTAACCAATCAAGTATTTCTATAGGCCTTCATATTTGATTTCTCCTGTTACATCAAGGTAAATCCTTCTGGGTACCAATTAAAACTCAGCACTGCTGTTCTTCGTCTGATAACAACTAAACTGCTGACAACGCACTACTTGTCAACAGGCAAATGAAAGCCAGCCATCTGTTCTACTACAAATTGTATTCATTACAGTGAACTCCAAAATCCTCTTTAAATATGCCCTAATTATGTATTAATCTAAGTCTAAGACATAGCAACTTCAAGCAGGTTTGTTCTTACATTTGTGTTTGTATTACTTGTTTGTATTATCAGCAAATTTTAATTTCATGTAAAGCCTTTGAATGTTGGTGACAAATTACATTTGTCTGATTCTGATAATGAGCAAACTGATGTGTGTTATCAAACAGCAAAACTTGAAGTGGGTTAGAAGAACTCTGGTATATAGAAGGATCGGAATTTATTTCCATTTTCAGAAGTGTATTCAATGCCAACAAAATACAAAAAATGTTATGAATATCAATATATTAAAAGGTTAGTATATCTCTTTCCATCTTTGACCTTAAAGTGGCAAGTGAAGATGAATATACACACTCTAGGCTGGGGTTTCAATTGGCTAGAAAACAATCTACCAAAATGACATTTTTCTTGACTAGTTCCCACTTCTACAGTACAAAGAGAGAGTGAAAAAATATTCTGACAATTTTTCAGTGACCACAGAATTTGCAAACATAGAATGATAAGAATAAGTTGAGAATGTAAGTGTACTGAATTTATTTCAAAACAAAGGATTGGAAAATATTAGGAGGAAAGTAGAAAATAGGAACAAGGAAAAAATAAAATCTAAGTGGGGAATCTTACAGGGGTTTGAGAGACATGGGCTCTGGCAAAATATGTGGCAGAATATGTGACAAGAGCAGTGAGGCCCACCTTGATATCTAGAGCAACTTGCGTCATGTTTTATGCTTTTCAGAAGTGGCTTGGTTAGATATTCATTAGACAGTGGCGAGTTGCCAATTGATAGTCATTATTCATTGTTAAACACCTTGTTAACAGGCAGCTCATCTCATTACTAGTCAGCCTCCCATCTTATCAAACTCCCAAATAAGCTCAACGTCAGGAAAATCCAACAAGGAAACCAGAGCAAGTAGCTGATGGATTCAGCTCGCACTTGCTCTGAATGACATCCAGGTTAGAAAGTGGGAACTGATGTCTAAGAATGTGCTTCAGGGGTACTGGCCACATACACTCCATAGCCATGAATATTGGCATCCGAAATGTGCCAGCCTCTAAAAATCCTCAAGGCACATCTCCCATCCACTTGCAGAATGGTTCCATAATAAGTTCGAAAGTAATACGTTAAAAGTGAGAGTGTCTGATAGAGACAGGGAGAATAAAAATTATGCAGTTTAGAATTCCTTAGAATCCTTGATACTATACATATAATACAATGTTTATGTACCATATTACTAATTTCAATATGGTTTATGAATTTTATTAATGGTATGACAATAGGTCTTTGAGCAATTTGCTTCAACAAAGGTGGATTGTATCAAACAGCTTATTCCTTCAGTTGCTCACAGTAAGTAAATTACTGACTATATTCAGCCAGCCCATGCTCATAACAGAGTGTCCAATGTTAGAAATGATTTCATGATTGGACAATAATTTGCTAAATAATCAGGTGTGTATGAAGAATAATGCTGACAACCAATTTAGGACTGTTAGTTATGTGTAATATGGCATGGTTGCCTGTAATAGAAGCTGCATATATTAATACATGACCCTATTCTTTACAGGCAGGAAAATCATGGGCACACACTGCACCCTTTTCAACTCAACAAATAGGGGACAGTCATTCATTGGTCAGTTTTTTAGGGCAATGCCTTCATTAATTGGACACAACCAGCCTGGTTTAAAAATGCAAATGAAGTTTAGTGGTTAATAATCAATCAACACCAGAATGCAATGGTTCACTCTCCATGGCAACTCCTTGACCATTCAGCGCCTACCTGCCAACCAATCAGCACTTCCTTTTCATACAATATAAATGTTATTTGCCTTTACATTAGTATTTCTTGTGAATTTTCCTGAGAAATGCAAAATGAAGAATTCCAATAGAATTTGTCTCTATTCAGCATTATTATAACATGAAACAAAAACTCCAAAGAACTGTGGAGCTGGAAATCAGAAAGAAAAACAGTAATTACAACAGACACTCAGCAGGTCTGGCAGCATCTGTGGAGAGAAAGCAGAGTTAATGTTTCAGGTCCAGAGACCCTTCTTCAGAACTGAACTCTGCTTTCTCTCCATAGTTACTGCCAGACCTGCTGAGCTTTTCCGTCAATTTCTGCTTTTGTGTCGATAAAATAAGAAACAAGACTCAGACAGGATTTAAAAGTTAAAACCATGTGTGCATAATTTTATGGTCTCAAAGGTGGTGACAATAATAGTGGTAAAGATGATTTAATCAGGCGAGAATCCAAAAAACACATTCTCGCCATCAAAATAAACTTTAGCAATTAAGCCTCCTCCTCAGATGGCAAGATGCCTTTCTCACCATCAGGTGGCTAAAAGGCTAGTTGCATGTAATTGTGCTGCACTAATGCACCACTCACTGGAATTAAATTTGCCTTCTCATTCAACCTTTGCACTATTGGGATAATACTTCAAAAACTTGACCACACATGGCAAGAATATATATGTCAATTGGTCACCAGCCTCCAGTTCAAGTGAGTATATAGATTTGGCTGTCTCTAGCAAAATATTTTTTATCTTCATATTTGCAGTAAGCTATACAGTTGCCCTAGGCTCATCAAAATTAACCAAAGCATGATTTGTCCCTGGTGCATCACAGCATCTTGCTGGAAAAATCAACACAGCAGCTTCTGCTTTACAGGGGCACCTTTTGTCACAGTGGCAACTTTAGCACAGAGAATCCTGAAATGTGCCAGGATAAATGCCAGACACAAAGGCAGCAAAATGGTCTACTGAACCAGGGAGAGCAAAGACAACCTAAAGCCATCTATTTTCAGGGTGACTGAGTTATGAAACAAAATGTCTCTACGTTTGCAGTTTTTTTTGTCAGCCTTCTGTTGGCCATATTCTACTTTCCTCAAGAATGCTTTCACTTTCATTCCCAATAATCTTCTCAGCTCCTAGTGGTACAATAAGACTACAACACATACAGTGCAAATAAATACATACTTACAAAAATGCTAAAGATGTCTGTATGGAGTTTGCACATTCTCCTGGTGTCTGCATGGGTTTTGTCTGGATGCTCCAGTTTCTAGGCACAACATTGTGGGCCGAAGGGCCTGTACTATGCTGTACTGTTCTATGTTCTATGTCGAATAAACGAATACCTGTGTCACTCATCTGTGCTTAGAAGGCATTTTGTCTAATTCCGCCCACTGTATCTAGGAGCGGGCTTGGCATCCAAAGCCCATCAAGTCCACACCTTTGAAGGACATCCCACCCCCTATCCTATCCCTGTGACCCTGCATTTTGCATGGCTTGTCCTCCTAACCAGCATGTCCCTGGACACTATGGGCAATTTAGCATGGCCAAACCATCTAATCCTGCACGTCTTTGGACTGTTGGAGGAAACTGGAGCATCCGGACGAAACACATGCAGACACCAGGAGAATGTGCAAACTCCATACAGACAGTAACCCAAGGCTTTAATCAAACACAAGTCGCTGGCACTGAGGCAACAGTACTAACCACTGAGCCATTGTGCCATCCACTTTTTGGGTCCGATATGACTTTTCTTTGGAACTCACACTTGGAGGTTACACGTCCCCTCAATATTGCTGTATCTTATCTTGAAATTCATTTTGAAATATTCTCCTGTCACGACATTTCAAAGAAGCTCATGATGATGCTTTTGATTTTGGTTTTAATTTATGGACCATTATAAATTATATATTGAAAATCATCAATTCTTTTTATTTCTTAGAATTGGAAGTTTTTAAATTTAAAAAAATGTTTTTTGTGTGTGTTTTATTTAATGTAGAGCCCTGTATAAACTTTCACAGCTACACAACTGAAATGGTATGTTTTTGCTGTTATTTTGTTTTTGAACACTAAATTTATAACAGTTTTGATTCAACGGACAATCATACAAAGTATAAAATTACTTCTGAAAAATCCCAGTTGACAAGGTAAAGCAAATCAGCATAGTTGTTTTAGCCAAAAGCAAACTGACAAAGCAAATACTGCACAAGGATCAATGATCTAATTAATTCTTTGTCAACCTAAACCCACAAACTCCAGGAGGGATGTTGCAGTACAGGAAATAGCAGAAGTGTGCGTAGCACAGTGACACAGTCGCTTAAAGCGAGTTGTTCTGCAGTACATTCTGCATGATCTTAGACAAATTATCTCAAGCTGATAAGATTAAAATGTATAACTCTGTAACCAGCTAAGAAATCAGGCATCATTTGGATGCATTGTAACATAGAGCTGAATTTTCCCCAAATTTGGGAAAGGTCATTCAGCATCCCTCTTCATAAGTTTCAGTGAGTTTTCAGATGCAATTTTATATGCACACCTCCTTACCTATGGACTATACCCTCATGACACCACTCTAGCACTATCTTGCACTCACAATAGTGCACAGAGGGCCAAGACAGATGATGGGATGCCCAATATTCGTCTCCTCACTCCATATGAGAAGAGAATTCTTAAACTCTCAGAAGAGGATAGAAACTGCTCATGAGGGGATGAAAGTGGGGATGAGATACCTCCAACTTGAAGAAAGATTCATTGACGAGTCCTTTGCTGCTTTCCTGTTACCATAACTATGAATATATTTTTAACATAATCAAGCTACTATCCCTAACTCACTGCCTTATTCCCTATCTTGTCTTCTGCAGGCATCTGCATAGTCTCTATCTCAAAAACAGCAGCCCCTGCAGCCAACATTTGCTCTTCCACCTCTGAGGATGAAGTCACAGATCTCTCAGAGGAAGCACCAGCAACTGATTCCATCCGGTTTGACACATCAGTGGGTAATTCAGACTTGCGAGCACGTTCAGTGCAGCTGGCTGAAGAAGAAATGCCCCAGGTTGTTGACACTTCTTGAGGACTGTTGGAGATCAGCCTCCTGCTCAGCCAAAGATTGGATATGAATCGGGTGATGCTGGCCATTAATGTCTTCATTAAAATATACAACTGACATTGGAGCAGCAGGCAGGTTTATCAGATATACCCAGGAAAATTGGGTCTTCAGCCCAAACTGGTCCATGCTGACCATGGTGCCTACTCAGCTAGGTCCAATTGTCCATGTTTGGCCCATATCCCTCTAAATCCCTCTCATCCATGTGCCTATCCAAATGTTTTTTAAATGTTGCTATTGTATCTGCCTCAACCACTTTCTCCGGCAGCCCGTTCCATATACGCACTACTCTCTGAGTGAAGAAATTGCCCCTCGGATCCTTCTTAAATCTATCACCTCTCACCTTAAACCTATGCCCTCTAGTTTTCAATTCCCCATCCCTGGGAAAAAGACTATATGCATTCATCCTATCTATGCCACTCATGATTTTATACGCCTCAATAACGTTACCCCTCATTCTCCTATGTTCCAAGGAATAAAGGCCCATCTTGACCAACCTCTCAGGCCTCCTAGTCCTGGTAATATGTTCATAAATCTTCTTTGCACACTTTCCAGTTTAACTATGTCTTTCCTATAACAGGGTGGCTAAAACTGTACACAATACTCCAAGTACGACCTCACCAACAACTTATACACCTTTAACATAACATCTCAACTCCTATACTCAACACTGATGAAGGCCAGCGTGCTAAATACCTTCTCACCACCCTGTCTACCTGTGACACTGCTTTCAATGAACTATATACTCGTGCTCCTAGGTCCCTCTGTTCCTCAACACTTCTCAGGACCTTACCATTTACTGTATAAGTCCTACCTTGGTTTGGCTTTCCAAATGCAACACCTCACACTTATTTTCATTGAATTGCATTTGCCAGTCCTCAGCCCACTCCCCCATATGATTGATATCCCTCTGTAATTTTTGATAACCTTCTCTATCAACGATGCCTCCTAATTTTGTATCATCTGCAAACTTACATATCATGGCTTGTACATTCACATCTCGATCATTTATGTAAATAACAAAGGTCCCAGCACCGACCCCTATGGCACACCACTAGTCACAGGCCTCCAACCCAAGAAACAACCTTCAACCATCACCCTCTGCTTCCTACCGTTGAGGCAATTTTGAATCCAATTAAGCTAGTTTCCCTGGGTACCATGTAACCTAACTTTCATGACTAGCCTGCTGTGCAGGACCTTGTCAAAGGCCTTACTAAAGTCCATATAGAAAACATCCATTGCCCCTACCCTCATCTATCCCCTTGATTACCTTTTTGAAAAACTCTAAAAGATTTGTCAGACAAGACTTCCCATGCACAAATCCACACTGACTATCGCTAATCAGACCTTGACTATCCAAATGTTGGTTGATCCTGCCCCTCAGTATCCTCTCCAATAACTTGCCTACCACTGATGTCAGGCTCACTGGCCTGCGGTTCTCTGGCTTGTCTTTGCTACCTTTCTTCAACAACAGAACAACATTAGCTACCTTCCAGACTTCTGGAATTTCACCAGTGGCTGAAGATGAAGCAAAAATCTCTGTGAGGGCCTCTGTAATTTCTTCCCTAGCCTCCTACAACCTCCAAGGATGGACCTGATCAGGCCCAGGGGATTTATCCAACTTAATGCACTTTAAGGCTGCAAACACCTCTCTGGTAATGTGTATGTGGTCTAAAACATCCCCACTTATTTCCCTTATTTCCTTAGCACCCATCTCCTGTGGCTCCACACAGAGATAGCCATGCTGATCTTTAAGGGGACCTATTCACTCCCTAGCCAGCCTCTTACTCTTAATAAAGCTATAGGACCTCTTGGGATTATCTCTAACCTTATCTGCCAGATCCATCTCATACTCTCTTTTTGCTCTTTTGGTTTCCCTCTTGAGTGTGCTCCTACACTTTTTATACTTATCTAGGGATTCACTTGAGCCCGATAGCTTAAACCCAATGTATGCCTTCTTTTTTTTTCCTGACCAGAGCCTCAATATCCCTCACCAGCCAGGGATCCCTAAACCTGCCATCTTTTCCCTTCACCCAAACAGGGACATACTATCCCAGGACTCTTGATATCACACTTATAAAAGCTTCCCATTTGCCAGTTTTCCTTTTCCTTCAAACAGACTCACCCAATCGACTGCTGCTAGATCCTGCCTAATGGCCCCAAAATTGGCCTTGCTTCAGTTTTGCACCTTAACCTGTGGACCTGTCCTGTCTTTTACCATAACAATATTAAAACTAAGAGAGTTCTGATCACTGGGCCCAAAGTCCTCTCTGATTGACACTTCAGTCATTTACCTGACCTCATTTTCTAAGAAGAGGTCCAGTGTTGCAACCTCCTGAGTAGGGCCTACTGCAAATTGATTTAGGAAACTTTCTTGGACACGTTTGACAAATTCCACCCCATCTGGACCTTTTAAACTCTGAGTGGCCCCGTCAATATGAGGGAAATTTAAATCTCCAACCAATACTACTCTATTATTCCTACAGGTATCTGCAATCTCTCTACACATCTGCTCCTCTAGTACCTGCTGGCTTTATAGTGGGGGTCTATAATTCTGTCCCAACAGAGTGACCATCCCCTCCTTGTTTCTAAGTTCTAACCATATGGCCTCATTTGATGACTCCTTAAGAATATCCTCTCTAAGCAATGTTGCTATGTTCTCCCTTATCAAAAGGCCAACTCCCCCTCCTCGCTTACTTGTACTTCAGTCACACCTGTAGCTTCTGTATCCTGGAACATTGAGCTGCCGGTCCTGCCCATCTCTTAGCCATGTTTCTGTTATGGCTATAATATCCCATTCCCCAGAGCCAATGCACGCTCTGAGGTCACCTGCCTTACCAGTCAGGTCTAGTGCATTAAAATAAATGCACTTTAAACCAGAAGTCTTTTCCCTCCCTTTACTGTGCCCCTGGCTATCCTGAAAAGTAAACTTGCTTTCGATGGTTAATGTATTTTCCCCTGACTTCTCAATGGCCCCTCTCTTATTCAGAATCCCAACCTCCTCCCCCCCCCCCCCCCTCCCCCCTCCCGCCAAACTAGTTTAAATCCTTCTGGGTAACACTAACAAATCTCCCCGCGAGGATATTGGATGCCTCCGGTTCAAGTGCACCTGTCCCTCTTGTACAGGTCACCTCTAACCCAGAAGAGATCCCAATGATCTAAGAACAGAAAAACCCTGCCCCCTACACCAGCTCATCAGCAACGCATTCATTTGGCCTATCTTTCTATTTCTACCCTCACTGGTGCATGGCATTGGAAGTAATCCAGAGATCACTACCCTTGAAGTCCTCCTGTTAAATTTCTTACCCAACTCCCCGTACTCATTTCGCAGGGCCCCATCCCTTTGTCTACCTGTGTCATTTGTATCAATGTGCACAATGACCTCTGGCTGTTTACCCTCCTCCTTCAGAATGTTCTGCAACTGCTCAGAGACATCCTTGACCCTGGCACCCAGGAGGCAACACACCATCCTGGTGTCTCTTCTGCAGCCGCAGAATCTCCTGTTTGTCCCCCTATCAGTCTCCTATCAGTATTGCTCTGTCTGACTGCACCCTTTCCCTCTGAGCCTCAGAACCAGTCACCATGTCACTTGTCTGCTTGCTGCTGCTAGCCCCTGAAAGGTCATCTCCCCCAACAGTATCCAAAGTGTCATACCTGTTATTGAGGGGAATGGCCACAGGAGAACCCTGCACCATCTGCCTTCCTCCCATCCACCCCACCCCCCACCCTTTCTTTACCTCTTCTGGTGGTCACCCAGCTACTTGCAGCCTGCACCTTCAGAGTGACCACTTCACTATAGTTCTTTTCAATGATGTTCTCTGCACCCTGGATAATCCTGAGTGCATCCAGCTCCAGGTCCCTAATGCGGTTTGTCGGGAGCTGTTCCAGGTGCATTTCCCACAGGTATAGCCACCATGGACACTGGAAGTCTCCCTGATCTCCCACATCCTGCAAGAGGAGCATGTCACTGTCCTAACTAACATCCTACTGCCTTCAGTCTAGACAGAAAGAAACTAGAGTTAAAGAGTTGACCAAGGTGGAGGTTCAGAAAAAAACACCAGTAAGCTGCAACCGTTGTGTTCCTGGTCAGGCTTTCACATCAAAAATTGGCACCGTTTAGTTTCTCTCCACTGTCTGGGAAAATAACAAACTGCATAGAAATAAAATGAGATTGGTAGTAATGAGATGTTAATACATGCAAACACATCCTTCACTAGCGAGACACTCATCTAGCTGTTAAAATCTATTGTGCAAAATCAGAATTCTTCTTCTTGTCATCGAGAATCTCATTTTTTCTGTTCTCATCACATTTTCTCAGCTGACTCACTATTGTCCACGTCATTCAGGGCCTGGGAAATTTCCACCTGTAGTGTAAATAATGCAACACAAAGTGAAGGATAGGATTTTCTCCCAACTGAACAGGTGGAGGAACAAAGGAACTTCTGGAAGCTGACCAAGCAGTCAAAAACTAAAACTATGTCCAAGCGCTCACTGCAGTTTGTTGAATATGAGCTAAATTTGAGAAATGATTAATTATGCAAGAACAACCATTCTTACAATTTGTTTACTCTACAATGAGAATTACTTTGTACAATTTGCAAGTGTTTATTATTGACATTATTTTATTAGTAAATTGAGCTTTATGGAAACATGATATAAAATATAAACTTAAAACTAAACCCTCTGTGCTACAATGGAAAATCTCTTAGCTTCCCGTTGGTAATTTAAATGTAAACACATTTATTATCTTGCTGACTCAAGATCATCTGATCAATGCTTAACCAGCAGTTGTTATAAATATATTTAAATCACTCAATAAAAAGGCTTCAAAAAATGAAATATACTGATCTAAGCATATTATTAGCACTGGACTTAAAACATATCCATCAGTATTGCTATTGAACCTAACACTAAAGGATAATGACTATTTATTATTAACACAAATCTAATCATCATGTTTCAAGCAATTAAATTCCTATCACAAGTATTTTTCAAAACTTCAGTTCTTATTTTAAATATGTTTAAATATAATTTCCCATCAATGCAGTGACTACTGACTATTTTATCAGGTTCTTTCAGTATTTTAAACTGTATAATAAAGACTAATCAAATCCAATTGACAGTCTAAATGTAGTAAGTCAACTTATTTTGAAGATGCAAGACAGTGGAAAATCAAAACAAGTAAGCAGCACACCAAAACAATTTACTATAGCTAATTTAACATTCACTATTCTGACACGTGCCAAGGGAATTTGGGGAAAAAAAGGAAACAAAGACTTTGTTTAAATCAGTGTTAAGACAGATAGTCTTGACACTTTCTATTGAGCTTGAAGACCACCTCCCAACCAATAACAGATGCTGCATCCGGCCACCAGATTATTTTAATTGGCCAAAATTTGTAATCTAAATAAGAAAGTATAAAGAACAAAATGTATAAATCCAAATCATGTTCAGAGAGCAACATAAAGAATAAGAAGGCAGATGAGAAAGTGATTAAAAGGGACAGGCAAAAAAAATCAAACGTTTAATTTTAAATCTCCAACAGAAATTAACTCCTGGAGAAATGAAGCTATGTTTGTAATATCAAATTTTCTAGGTCAGAAAGATTGTTCGGCCATTAAAAGCTCACTTACTCCTGAATGCACCAGCACAAATCTTGAATCCCTACAGTGTGGGGCAGGCCATTCAGCCCAAGTCCACACCCACTATCTGAAGACTATATCACTCAGATTCACCCTCCCTCCACACTAACCCTGTAACCCTGCATTTCCCATAGCTAATCTACCTAACCTACGCATCCCTGGGCACTATGGGCAATTTAGCATGGCCAATCCACCTGACCTGCATATATTTGGACTGTGGGAGGAAGCTGGAGCACCCAAAGGCAACCCACACAGATGCGGGAAGAATGTACAAACCCCACACAGACAACCGCCCAAGGTTGGAATTGAACCCAGGTCCCTGGTGCTTTTTTTTCCCCTTTATTCAGTCATGGGATGAGGGCATTGCTGGCTAGGCAGCATTCATTGCCCATCCCTAATTGCCCAGAGGGCAGTTAAGAGTCAACCATATTGCTATGAGTCTGGAGTCATGTGTAGGCCAGACGAGGTAAGGATGGCAGTTTCCTTCCCTAAAGGGCATTAGTGAACCAGATGGGTTTTTCCTGACAATCGACAATGGATTCACTATTACCATTAGATTCTTAATTCCAGATATTTTATTGAATTCAAATTCCACCATCTGCCATGGCAGGATTCGAACCTGGATCCCCAGAACATTATCTGTGTCTCTGGATTAATAGTCCAGCTACTAATAGCTGGATAATACCACTAGGCCATTGCCTCCCCCTAATGGCCAGCAGTGCTAACCATTGAGACACTATGCTACCCCTCTAATGATTTCTGGTGTCTTTAAAGAAAACTAGTCATTAATTAACTTAATGTTCTTGTTTTGAATTTAGTGCCAAAGTAAGAACTGTTATAATGTAACCAGTGACATCTCTGACAGCAACTTCTAACTTTGTACCTTTTACACTATCTATGTCAGTCAATGGAATATCAGCTAAGGCTCAGTTGATAGCATACTTGCCTCAAAATCAGAAGGGTGCAGGCCCATGTTCCCTCCTAGGACTTGAATAAACCATCTAGGTAGACATAGTCAGAGTGAATGTTGTATTGTTAAAGTGCCATTTTATTGCTAAACCTTTCCTGTTTTCTCTCCTTAGCTTTCTTTCATGCATGTTTTTGTGAATCTGTATTGTAAACCATTCCCCTGGGTTTTGAATGCTGTAATATATCTTGCTTTGTTTTAACAATAAATAATTTGCTGTGGATTATTTTTAAATTGAAATTCACAAGGAAGATTTGGGGAAACACACCACTGCCTGCTTTTTAAGGGAAAGAAAAAGAATACATTATGAATGACCTCACTTATAGCAGAAGAGAAAAACAGTAAAAAAAAATGTTCAGTTCACCTCTTCCTCTTGTCCTTGACACTACACTTCAAAATAACTGTTGACTGTAAAGCATTTGACACATCTGGTGATTATAATTGGTAGTAAATGTAAATCTTTACTTTTGCAGACAACAGATGCTGATGTCCAATTTATTCCATGGACACAGTGAAAGCTAATAATCCCACTATAACTATCTACCAAAAATCTGAGCAGTTATGCTTTATTGGTAAACTCATATTTATTCCATTTTATAAATATATAAATATACGATCATGAAAGCTAAGAACAGAAGTAGGCCACTCAGCCCATTGCTGCCACCGTGACATGAATCGCCTGAATCTCTCCACCCCCCTCACTTACTCCAACCTCTCTCCATCGGAATGTGCAGCCCTCCGCTCCCTTCGCTCGCTCCAACCCCAACCTCACCTATTAAACTGCCAATGAGGGAGGCGCGGTGGTAGTATGGCAACTGAGGCCAGACTCCAACTGTCTGACACCTCCTCCTACCGTTCCCTCAATCATAACCACACCTTTGATCACCAAGCCATCATCTCCCACACCATCTATTCGCTGCACGCACTAACCAACCCAGCCTTCCAGTTGCCATCCATTTTAATTTCCCCTCCCACTCCCCTGGTAACATGTCCATCCTTGGCCTCCTTCACTGTCAGAGTGAGGCCAAATATAAACTGGAGGAACAACACCTGATATTTTGCCTTGGGAGCTTACAGCCCAATGGCCTCAATATTGACTTCGCCAGTTTCAAAATCCCTCCACCCCCAGCATTATCCCAAGTCCAGCCCACCCACCTCCTCCTCGCCTCCCTGACCTGACCTAATCCGTCCACCTTCATACCCACCTATCTGCTTCACCCTTCTCCACTGACCAATCGCAATAACCCACTACCTGCTTCCACCTATCACCATCCACCTACTCTCGCCCCAGCCCCACCCTCTCCCCCCCTCTACTTACTTCTGGGCTCCACTCCCCCTCCCCAGTCCTGACAAAGGGTTTTGGCCCAAAACATTGACTTTCCTGCTCCTTGGATACTGTCTGACCAGCTGTGTTTTTCCAGCTCCACATCCATTGACTTTGGTTTCCAGCATCTGCAGCCCTTACTGTCTCCCAGCCCATTGAACCTGTTCTGCTACCTCATAAAATCGTCATTGATTTGATTGATCCACATTCCTGCCAACCTCTTGCTTATTTCCTCTTGCTTATCAAGAAACTAATTGCTTCTGTCTTAAAAATATTCAAAGACTCTACCTCCTCCATCCCCTGAGGAAGAGAGGTCCATAGGCTCACCATTCTCTCTACAAAAAAGACTTTCCTTATCTCTGCCTTAAATGCAATTTGAATCAGTGACCTCTAATTCCAGATTTTTCCATAACAGGAAACATCCTTTCCTCATCCACCCTGTCAACACCACTCAGGATTTTGCATGTTTAAATCTAATTACTTCTTACTTTTCTAAGTTCCAGCAGACACAAGCCTACACTGTCTAACCTTTCCTCATAAGACAAACTGCCCACTCCAGATATTAGTCTAATAAACCATCTCTGAACTGCTTCAATGCATTTACATCCTTCCTTAACTAAAGAGACCAACATTGCACAAACGGCCTGACCCCTTAATACCACCATCACGGATATTTGACACAGCCCATGAACTGATACCTGACTTTCTGTTGAGCTCCCAGACATGATAGCCTTCCCAATCTGACAGCAGGCACCTGAACTCCCATGGGTCTATAACACAGCTAACACCTCTCATTCTCCCCCATGGACTATCCCATCCCACTCACAACTCCCCCCACTGAGTCAGCAGTCACTGCTGGAAATGAGGAGCATAGTTTCAGCACTTATCCTGTCTGCCACTGTCTGCATAAATCCCTGTGTTGCCGCAGCTGAGAAGGCTTCTAGTTCAGATGTTAGCCCAGAAAATTCCTCCAAATATAGTTGGGCAACTTTTTGCCTGATCTTAGAAATAGGGAATTCAACTCATATCAGAAGGTTGGGGTCATCCTATTTACTCTGTCCCATCCTGGCTTTGGATAGAGGGGTCAGCATTTCAAAGTTTTCTGATGAGATAAAACACAGAGAAGAAGTAGTGACAGATCCGCAGTTAGTTGTGATACCCTTTAGTGGTTGAATAGCCTGCTGGTAATCGCTATTAATAACAAATTGTCACATTGGCTGGTGTCATGAAGAACAGTAAGCAACTATGAATCTACAGAGATAGCAAGAAATTCAGGTAATGGAGTCACAGATAACACAGTGTGGAGCTGGAGGAACACAACAGGTCTGGCAGCATCGGAGGAGCAGGAAAGCTGACGTTTCGGGTCGGGACCCTTCTTCAGAAAATGAAGACCCATCTTCTGAAGAAGGCTCCTGACCCAAAACATCAACATTCCTGTTCCTCTGATGCTGCCTGGCCCACTGTCCTCCTCCAGTTCCACATTGTGTTATCTATGGATATTCAACCCAGTTTTCCAGGGTAAAGAAATTTAGGGAAGAAAATTAGAATTTCTGAAGTTATGGACATCCTGATCCGCAGCAAAGTATATTTCCCATTGACTAACTCCTACACATCACAGGTATTAATTAAAATTTACTGGATTAGCTAAAATGAAGTTAAATGAAATTCAATTAGAATAAAATGTAATGATAAGACCTATGAGCCATGGTGATAGCCTAACAATTAGGCAGAAGCCACTGGTTTTTAAATTGTTTGTGTAAGGCTGAAAGAATGCATGTTTGTCTACCTTAAGTCTTGCACCTCAAATTGTAATCAGCTGAACTGTCACAGTAACTCTGGAAAAGCTGAAGCTTTGTTTAAAACAGACACAGCAAATCAGATGTGACAATAAAAACTAGTTATCAGTTTAATTTGTGATTGTCATGGAATTGTACTGTGTATATATCATACAGTCAAATGTATTACATAATAACAGCGAGCGTTAGCTAAAGTTTTGTCAAAGTTCATTATGGGCAAGAGATAAGTGTCATTCGAAAGAGACACAAGAGACAATTAATTGATCAAACCACATGAAAAAATAACACATTAGTGATGTTTGCCAGTGGTCGGACTGATCATATTCTAGTCACTAAGTAGTGTCAAAAGTTAAAATGCATAGCGCATTTGTATGGAAAATGTATAAAATAGCTTGCCTCAGAGTGAAATTTAGCTAGCTCAGGAGGGTGACTGATTAACAACAAGAAGTTGAGATGGAGCAGGTTGATCACCTGTTCTGGTCTGACCCTCGGACAAGTCCATGTAAGAGGGTTCACTTCTGATAGTAAGCATTGTATGGGTAAGATTTAGGAGTATTTTTTGTAGCATACTTACTTTAATAAAGAACATTGGGTACATTCTGCTGTTAGAACTGCCTTGATATCCAGAGTAAGCCCGTCAGACCAGGGAAAGTGGGAATAAAAACTTACAACATGGAATGCTTATTTACATTAGTAGAAAATGTATCTATAAATTAAATTTTGCAAGAGCTATTTTAAGCACAATGCATTCAAATATCAAGTGACATTTCATGAAATGTGCCTAGCTTGGAGGTTTTGAGAGGTCTCATTAATCATCCTAATTAAGACAATTTATCAGTTCCAAGAAAAATACTAAGCAGTAGGTGGTTGTGGGCAGTGAAATGTGAGTTTATTGCTGTGCTAGGGATGAGGACTTCACATTTATAAGCTGAAGAACTCTCAGGTCTGAGGCCACAAGTTTCACTGACTGGGCATAATGTTTCAAAACCTTGGACAGCAATATTCTTTTTTCCTGTCACTGCTCCATGCTTCCTTTCATATTGGTAATAACAGGACTAATAATTTTATTTACAAGGCAAAGACCAACAGAATTCAATCGTTCCAACAATTGCTTCGTTTTCGCTTCCAAAAAACCTTTTGTAGGTTTAATTTCTGTTGATCAGTAAGTAGGCTGTGCACTACTGTGAAACGATTTCCTGAACTTCATCTCAATAATTTGCGTCGGCAAAGACAATCATTGCACATTGCCTTTGACTTTGAGATATAATCAGCAGAGCAATGAGTTCTCATCTCTCATTAAGGCAAAAAGCAAGGCTTTCCAATGTGTGGCATAACCTTTGCAGCTAGAACATTAGGTGACTTGAAATTAGCCAAGGCAGTCTTGCAAAACAGAGGGGCCAGAATTTTCCTAAGGCCAAAAGTGAGAACATTTCCAGATGGGAAATCTATGGCCTACTGAGATAAGAAAGCCAGACAGATCTGCCAGTGGACTTTCTGCTGGAACTGGGGCACTGCAGCAGGAAGTCCTATTAGCCTGGGTCTGGCAAATAATCAAGGCCAACTGTGCCACTACAGATGCCAATGTTGCTGCAAGGACATTGCCCCATATCCTCAAACTCCCAGATAGAGAATCACTGCTAGGAAAGGAAGATGTTGTTTGTAAGGAGGTGGTTTAGGAATTGGGAGCCATGGGGAACAGGGATCAGGGGATCTGAAATGAGGGCAGACGAGAGACTGTCAGCAGCCACCACCCCAACCTTTAGGTCCAATCCCCCAAACCTTACACAATTTAGTGCAGATTAAAGATCGCTCCACCAACACCAACAACTACATCCAGGATAATAGCAATGCAGGCAGAATGAGAGCTTTGTTGTTATTAATTGCCCACTTCAGGGCTTCAATTGACAGCAGGGCATGAAGGTTGAATTTGGACCTTCCTGCCCAGGACTTAATTAAGGAAAGGCCTGGAAGACAGCATAGATCACCTTGATGTCAACCATTTGATTATTTTCTCTTTGCCCCACCCACACTTTTCTGAAGAGGATGATGATGCCCACATAGACATTGTGTAAAGAAATGCTGGATTAACCATTGTCAAGAAATCCACATGGCTTATGACAATGGAAATCTACATGTTCTGTACAAAGGGATCAAGAGGGCATTTGGTCCAACCGTTATCCAAGTTGCTGCCCTGAAACTGTAAGATGCTGAACTGCTCCCTGATGGAAATAAACAAATAACCCATGGATCTCACAAAGCATTCAGTATGGTCAGCAAGGCAAGATTCTGCACGATTTTGGAGAAAATTGATTATTCACCAAAGCTCCTTAGTTTCATCTGATCCATTCATGACAACATACGCTGTACATTTACAATGTGGCAGCACCACTTCCAACAGTCTAAGCGTGAAGAATAGAGTGAAACAAGATTGTGTCATTATAGCCACTTTGCCTGGTACTATTTTCTCCATGTTCTTAATCTTTGCCGTACTGCAGATGTGGAAGGAGATTACTTATGAATGAGATCAGCAGACAAACTGTACAATCGTTCGGTCACACTAACCAACACCTTGCTGGAGTAAACAAATGCTGCTACCTTCGTTCCATGGTGACATACAATCTGGTTCTTGATGCGGAATTCAACACATCGTGACTGAATCTTATACGTTTTGAGATAGAATTGAATGCTGACTGAAAAGAGAAATTATAAAAGGAAGCTGACCTTCACAATTACTGAGCTAACTAAGGCTGAAACTGAAATAGGACAAATGGTTTTGTGCTGGGGATATTGTGGGAGAGTAGGCAGTTGAGAAGAAGGAGCAGTACTGTCTTCGATGTGGGGTGCCCCCAATTCACAAGAGGACCCATAAAAATCAGACCAACCTTCCATTTGACCTTTAAGAACTTTATAGATTGGAGCTATCCATGCCAATCCTCCACCCCACTGTGTTCTTTTATTCACTCATGAGACGTGGGTATCCCTAGCTGGGCAAGCATTTATTGCTCATCCCTAGTTATCCTAGATACCCTACTTATTCTTGGTTATGGGTATGACCAAGGGGTAGCAGTGAATGAGAAAGATGGTGAGGTGGGAACACACTGTGCATGCTGTCCCTGCTGAAAATAACCTTTGTACAGGCACAGAAAATCCATTCCATCATCTCAGCAACTATCCTGTCAAATCCCCTCAGAATCATGTATGTTTAAATGAGATCAGTTTTCATTATGCTAAATTTCTTTAAGTATAGGTCCAAACTGTTCATGTTTTCCTCAGAAGACAGCCGTATCATTTTTAATCATATAATCCTTTAAGCCGTAACCTTGCATCATCCTGAAATTAATTAATTCCAAATCGACACGACCAGGGAGGGCTCCAGTAACTAAAAATGGCACAAAAATCCAGATGCTGTTTGTTTGGCAATGGTGATTTTTGTTTCACCTGTTCTTGGTGACAGTAGCCCTTTCAGAATTTAGTCGGTGCTGTTCATATTTTTTAATCTATTTTAGCCCCTGGCATTTATGATCTTTCACTGGCAGTATTTCAGAAATGTTACTCTGCCAAAACAACCCTGCAAGGGACAAAATCAGTTTAAAACTATGCAGTGCTAAACTGGCCAACCACAGATAATTCACTTTAAAATGCAAGTAAAGCTTGGATTGCAAACTCCAAAACACCAATAATTCCATTTTATTTAATAAAAATAGAAACTGAATGTGAACCTGTGGAATTGGGTCTTTCTAACAATTTGATGTAAATAGATTTGATCTGTTGAAAGTGGATTGCTTTTCTTAACTGTCGAATTAATGTAATTTTTTTGATGTTCCAAGTTTGAGTCAATTACAAATTTTTTGTGATGCATACAAATGCCTAAAGGAAGCTGTTACCAATGAGGTGCTCCTGTCTATTCTGTAAGAATGACTATTGAAATATTACAAAGGCATAATTCTCTAATACCAAGCCAACTGTCAAGTGACAAATTGCACGTATGTTTTCATTTTTGCACTGTTATGAATTATCATTCAACCTTATCAAGTAAGTAAGGTTTTAGTAACAGCTGTTTAATGAAACTTGAATTACTTTGGCATCATTTCGCACTTGGTTTAACAAGCTGCATTAGAATTGCAGTAATGAATAGATTACAGAATTGAGCAAAGGCCATTGGTCTGAAAATGAAATCAGAACACTTCCGTTAGAAAGCTGAGCAGGTTCAGGCAGTATCACCTACTGAACTCTGCATACTACACTTACCTGGAGCAAACAGCAAAACTATCTGAAGTGTGAGTTGATTGAACTCTGAAAAATTTGAAAAAATCCAAATTTGGCTCCTTTATTATTTTGTCAATGTACAAAAGCATAGGTTTTGGGTACAGTTTTATCTGTTCTCTAAAATCTCATGAATCAATGTAGACTAAAGTACTGCCATTTATCATTGCTGTGTCTGTACTTACTATCTAGAAATGGGGGCAATAGTGCTGTTATTAGAGCTAGAAGTGAAGGTAAATGAGCAAACTTAAGCAGGTTTAAGAAGGTGGTTGGTTTGTATTATTGCAAAAATCTCAGAAAGTATCTATACCTTTAAGACAGCTAGAGAACATCAAAACACATGACACTCTGGTCTCAGGGGGGTCTCCATCATACTCTGTGCAGTTAGCAAACAGTCAGTCAATAAGCAAGCTGTTGGATAATAGTCTGTTCAACAGCTAGTCAACCATGTCTATAATATAATCGTAGTCTAAGCAAGTGTAACAACTGAGACTGTACATGTAAATCTGAGATGTCATGTATATATATAGTTAGTTGTTAATAAACTTCCAAATATATGTTATGGTCCCATCTGATATTACCACTGGATAAATGAGATCCCAGAATGAAATCTGGCCCAATAGATCATAGTCTTTTTATTCTACTTTAACATGACAACCTTTCACTGACACATAAGCACTCAAGGCTGCTGATTTGGTTTCAAAAAGAAAAGAGAAGTTTATTGCACAAAAGAAATCAAAATAAGATTAAATACAAGCCAAGATATCTCAATATTGCACAGAATATAATATGTCAAAACACATGACAAAACCAAATCCCATCCACTCCTAGAACCATCATATTATAGATACTCAGAAATTAAGAAAAATTCTTTCCATATCAAATTTGGAGTTTGGCTTAACTGCTTTTGCTCAGTTCCGGTCCTGCAAGCAGCGAGACCTTTTCCCTTGATCACGCACATAACTGAGAGCTTAGATTTTCTCAGTCCTTTAATAATCTGCAGAGTTCCAACCAAACACTCCTGGTTTGGAAGTTTCACAAACTATTCTCTTTAACTGAAGTAAAATTTTGCTTAACTGCTCTAAACAATCTACTTTTTCGAGGAGAAATTATATTTGTTTGTGACCCTAGTCAGCACTCCTTTGAACAGCATTTTTCAAAATGATATTCATCCTAAAGTCTGCTAAGCTAATGGCTTTATGTTATCTTACTCCTGTTACAAACCCCACAGTATAAACAAACTTCCATTAACAATCTAGGAGGCACATACTGCTTTAAAATTATAAAGTTCCAGAAAAATTTACCTAGTTCAATTTTAATCCCTTTACACAACAGAACAACAAACATATGCCACTAGTTTAAAAGTCAAACTCTAAAAAGATTATTTCAATATATAGAAGTTATGCATCTTTCACCACATGTCTCCTTAAGAACCCCACTCTCTGTAATATAAGTTACGTGGCAAACATATAGAAAAGCACATTACCTTAGTTGGTAGTGATAAAAAGAACTGAAAAGTTATCTTTGTGATCCAAGATGATTCTGGTGAAGTGAGCTACTTTGGCAGAGGAAAGGCAGAGGAAAGGGGAGCACAGCAAAGTTGGTTGTAGAGAGATAGTAGGAACTGCAGATGCTGGAGAATCTGAGATAACAAGGTGTAGAGCTGGATGAACACAGCAGGCC
>NC_063341.1:42595059-42635161 GCF_021869965.1 Rhincodon typus
CCCACCCACAGCCTCCAACCTCATCGTTCCCCAACCCCACACCGCCCTCTTCTATCTCCTTCCCAAAATCCACAAACCTGACAGCCCTAAAGCCATTTCTGAAGAAGGGTCTAGGCCCAAAACGTCAGCCTTCCTGCTCCTCTGATGCTGGTTGGCCTGCTGTGTTCATCCAGCTCTATACCTTGTTATCTCAAAGTTGGTTGTAGTCTAGCTAGACTTAAACCAGCTATGTGTTTCATATGTGCAAATCCGCACTCCAGGTAATTGATATTGGTAGATATGTAAGGGAAAACAACTAGGTGGACATTCTGTTGGGATTAAGGACAGCAAAGATGAATATGAGCATATGGCTGAAAAAATAAATCAGATTACCATGGCAAATAAAGGTTCAATGGTTCAACAGGTGAGAATTTGAAATTGCCATCATAAATGACTTGCAGGAGAATCATTTGCAAAAGCATATGCAAATGAAATTTATGTTAGGTCTTGGGTAATTAAAATAAGTTTGAAAAAGTAGCAACTGTTAAGAATGCCATGGAGACCAGTAACTTTTAAAAAGAGATTAATTTCCCAGTGACCAATCAAAATAACCAAAAGGTGAGATTTCATGCTTTAAGACTTTTACTGTAACAGCAATCAGGAGTAGGAATCAAGTTAAGTTATCCACAAATGTTTACCTGGGAACATTGAAGCCAATTGTTATCCGGTCCAAAGCCATTCCATCATGTTCTGTATTTTCCACAATTTCTCACAAAGGTCACCTTAGATCCATATGGGAGATTTGAAGGAGTGAAGGAACTGAATTTCTGTTCTTATCATTAGCTGGTCTCCATTCTCCACTAGCAACAGCTCAAGAAATCTATTATCAATAATTCCATTCTGTTAAAGGGGACAGTGGCAAAGTCACTGGACTAGTAGTTCTGAGGTCAGTGTGGTGCTCTGAGAACTTGGATTCACCATTGCAAACTGTGGAATTTGAATTTAAATAATTAAATTTTAAATGAGCAGCTTGTCCAAGGGTGACATTAAAGCCATTTTAAAACCACTCCTGGTTTGTCCTTTAGGGAAGGAAATATTCCTGAGGGAAGGAAATCTGCTATCCTACATTCCAGACCCACTGCAATGTGATTTTTTCTTAACTTCCTTCTGAAATGGCCTAGCAAGCCATTTGGTTGTGTTAAATCATGGCTCACCACTACCTTTAGAAGAGCAAACAGGGATATACAATAAATGTTCTCAACTAGTGATGCCCACATTGTATGAATGAATGAGGAAAATGACATACATGGGCAATTTTCCACATTGTTGGGTAAATGCCAGTCTTGTAGCTGCACTGGAACAGCTTGAGTAGGGATGCTATTAGTTCTGAGGCACATGTCTTCAGTGCTATTGCCAGAATATGGTCAGGACCCATAAATTTTACACTGTCCAGTACTTCCAGCCATTTCTTTATAACAGATGAAGTGAATTAAACTGGCTGAAGACTGGCATTCATGATGCTGGGGCCTACTGGAGGACAGTGAGATAGATCACCTACTTGTCACTTCTGCCTAAAGATTGTTGCAAGTGATTATCTGTTGCACTGATCTTCTGGGTTCATCCATTATTGAAGATAGGGTAATTTTGTGAACCCTCCTCCTCCAACGAATTGTTTAAATGTTCACCACCACTCACAACTGGTTGTGGAAGGACTACAAAGTTTGAATCTGATAGGAAGATTGTGGAATTTCTTAGCCCTGTCAATTACTTGTTGCTTATGCTGATTGACAAGTTGACTGACACTTTGATTTAGGCTCCTTGCATGCTCGCCTGCACACTTCATTGAACCAGTGTTAATGCCTTAGTTTTGATGTAATGATAGAGTAGTAGATATGTTGATCCATGAGATTGCCTATGGTGGCTGATATAAATGTACTGCTTACAGTGCCTCATGGATCCCTGGTTGTTAGCAATAGAGCTGTTTGAAATCTATTCCATTTAACACACTGTTATTGCCACACAACATGATACATGGCATCCTCAACTCTGCAACTGGTAGATTGGTGAGGACAAGGTCAAGTAATTTTTCCCACTTAATGGTTCAATCACAACCTGACGCATATCCAGTCTAGTAGCTGTGTTCTATACCACTCAGGCAGATCATTCAGTAGGAATGATATCAAGCCACTCTTGTTAATGAATATCGAAATCCTCCAACCAGAGTACATACAATGTCCTTGCCACCCTCAGTTCTTCTTCTAATTGGTGTTCAACATAGAGGAATGCAGGCTTATCAACTGGGAGAACAGTGGGTAGATGATAATCAGCAGGAGATTTCATTACCTGTGTTTGACCCATTGCAATGAGACAGGGTTCAGAGTTAAATTTGTGGACTGGTCAAGCCATCCATGGTCTTATTGACTGGCACAGCAGGCTCAAGAAGTTGAATGGCATACCCTTGATCCATTGCTTCTGCTGTTACATAAAAAAGTGTAATGTTCTGCAGTAGAATATTAATGGTCCTATACATTGATAAAACAAAAATACATAGTAATACATAAATAGTACTTAATATAAAATAGTAAGAGCAGAAACTAGACCAGCAACACCAGTAATGTGGCAGTGAGTCATCAGCGGCAGCGCGTCAGCAATAGCAGGGGCAGGGAAATAACAGTGAACCAACTGCAGTACTGAGCCAGCAGCAAAGCTGGGAGAGCAGCAGGAACAGCACCAGCTGCAGCAATGAGACAGCTATAACACTGTCAGGAAAGCAGAAGTGGGCAGCAGGTAATCAGCAGCAGCAGTACCAGGATAACAGCAGTGACAAGAAACCAGCAGTGCACCCCAGTTTCAAAAGTGCACGGAAAACAGAAGTGAACAAGTGAAGAACATAGAACATAGAACTGTACAGCACAGGAGTGGGCTCGTCGGCCCACGATGTTGTGCCAAACATGACGCCAAACTAAACTAATTTTCTGCTTGTCCATATCCCTCCATTCCTTGCATATTCATGTACTTACCTAAAAGTCTCTTAAACGCCCCTATTGTATCTACCTCCACCACCGACCCTGGCAGCATGTTCCAGACTCCTGCCACTCTGTGTAAAAAACTTGCCACTCACATCTCCTTTGAACTTTTCTCCCCCCAACTTAAATGCATGCCCCCTAGTTTTAGACATTTCAACTCTGGGAAAAAGATTCTGACCGTCAATCCGATCTATACATCTCATAATTTTATAGACTTCTATCAAGTCTCCCGTCAGTCTCCTCTGCTCCAGAGAAAACAGATTGAGTTTTTCTAGCCTCAGTGGTACACACTGCTGCTACTGAGTATCAGTGGCGGATGAAATGAATGTTTGTGGATGGGGTGCCAATGAAGCGGTTTGCTTTGTCCTAGATGGTGTCAAGCTTCTTGACTGATGTTGGAGCTGCACTCATCCAGGCTTGTGGGATGTATTCTATCACAGTCCTGAATTGTGTCTTGTAGATGATGGACAGGCTTTGGAGAGTCAGAACCTGAGTTAGTCACCGCACAATTTTTAGCTTCTGAACTGCTCTTTGAAACAGTAATGTTTGTATCATAAGTCCAGTTCAATTTCTGGTTAATGGCAACCCAAACAAGTTAATAATAGAATTTCAGTGATGGCAAAGCCATTGGATGTCAAAGGATGATGATGTGATTCTCTCTTGTTGGAGATGGTCATTTCCTGTAATTTATGTGGCATGAATTTTACTTGTCATCCCAAACTTGGATGATGTCCAAGGTTTGCTACAATTGGACGTGACTGTTTTAGTGTCTAAAGAGTTGCAAATTGTGCTGAATATAATGTAATAATTAGTGAGCAACCCCACTTCTGACCTTATGATGGAGGGAAGGTCATTGATAAAGCAACTGAACATAGTTGCTTCAAGGACTTTACCATGAGGAAATCCTGCAGAGATGTGCTAGAGCTGGTATTACTGCCCTCCAACAGCCACAACAATCTTTTCTTTGTGTCAGCTTTTACTCCAGCCAGCAATGAGATTTTCCCTGATTCCCATTGACTTTGCCAAGGCTCTATCCCTAAAGAACATTAGTGAACTAGATTTTTTTTCCTGACAATAGACAATGGTCATGATTAGACTTTTAATTCAAGATCTTTATTGAATTCAAATTTCACTACGTGGGATTCAAAACCAGATCTCCGGAACATCACATGAGTCTCTGGATTACTTGCCATCACCTTCATGACAGTGTATGCATCCAAGTTGACGACATGAGGAAAACCTTTGTTACGCAGCGATTGGTTATCATCTGGAATGCATTGCCTGAGTGTGAAGTGAAGGAAAATTCAATAATGGCTTTCAAAAGGGTATTAGATCATTTTCTGAAAAGGGAGAATGCAGGAATGTGGCACTAGTTGTATAACCTTTGCAGATAACTAGCATGGATATGATTAGCTAAATCACTTCCATTTCCAATGTAACCATGGTGGCTATAGTGTGAAGGCAAGTGATGATGAATCTTTACCTTCACTTTCATGTTCCTCTGCCACCTCCAGGGTAGATTCAAGACCCTGAGTATTGAAATTAAAAGGGGCAAAGGTTGGGTTATGAAGAGGGGAGGGGGAAAATAACAAGTATATGCTTACTGCATTTGCAATTTGTAAATTAGAACAGATTGTGGAATAAGGGGAATAAAAACAGAAAACGCTGGAGAAACTCAGCAGGTCTGGCAGCATTTGTGGAGAGACAGAGTTAATGTTTTGAGTTCAGTATGACTTCTTCTGAATTGGAAGGGACTGGAACATTGTGATCTTAGATGATGTAGAATAGTGGCAGAGGAGGAGCTAATGGAACAGATGGTTGAGGTGCCCAGATCAAAAGGCAAAGGGAGTGTTAATGGTGGTAATATAGAAATAGAGAGATATAATAGTTATAAATGATAGGTGTGAAAAGATGAATATGGATCCTCTCTGCAGAGTGCAAAGTCAACAAGACACAAACAAGATATTGCTGGGAGGGTGGTCCTAATCAAAATGGAAGGCAGAGATCATGCTCTGAAGTCGTTGAATTTCTGGGATTTCAATTTTTTAAGTGAGTGAATGTAATATATTTTCGGTGATATGGCTGTCATAGTTGAATAATGATCAATGTGTGCAATCATTGAGGTTTGCTTTCTAGGCTTGTAACAGTGCCTAGTGCTTGACGGTGAGGTAAAAATTATGAATGTTGGCTATGAGTTCTGATCAATAGAATTTGTTTGTAGTTGTGTGATGGCCATACAATGAATTGAGCAATGGATGGGGCTAGCAGTACAATTGGTATGGTATGACATTTGAAGATACATTCCTAAAAACTGACCTGGTTGCCATCTCTTACCACTACCCTCTCTGCATGTGTCTGGAGGTCCTCACACCTCCTGAGAATATGGGGTATCTGCCTTTCTTTCCCTCTCTTTCATCAAGACTTTGATGCAACATTCAAAAGCCTTAGTGCATGCTTTGTCCCTTGGCTAGACATTGTTGATCTCTCCACAGCACAACATTCAAAATGATCTCAACATCATCAGCAGCAATAACGCATCCTTACCCAACAAACCCCTTTTCATTTATAACAGAGAGGTGGAGGAGGAATTATTTCTCTCATAGATTCCTGAGTTTTTGGAACACTTTTCCCTAGAAAGTGGGGTAGTTGAACACTGTTAAATCAGAGAAGGATAGATTATTGACTAACACAGAAGTCAATGATTATCAAGGGTAGGTTGGATTGTGGAGTTGAGGCCACAATCAGATCAGCTATTGTTTTATTAAATGGCAGAGCAGGTAAGACGGGTGGAATGGCCTTAGCATTCTCCTAATTCAAGTTATGTCCATTTTCGATCATTTACTTATTTTCTTTCCTTTGTTCTGTCCCATGCCTAGTAGCTCGTGAGGTAGACAGTAATTTTCCACTTTTAACTACACAATTGCAGATGACAGAAAATGATTACAGTTTCATACATATAACTAATGGTAAACACTGACAGTCTGGTGTTAATCTCCTTGTTATTCAAATATGACCAAGCTGTGGAACCTCTCATGACTGTAAGGGTTCAAAGCAAGATCAGCATGGACATCCACAGAACTAGCAGTTTATTGTTCTTTGTACTTGTGGCAACATCCACAGCTGTGCCATGGCTGTGTCTCCTCTGGGCATGGCAAATGTTGTAAGCTTGTCATAAATGGTCTTCAAACCAAATTTCAGTGCTTGCCTCTTCTTGGGCCAGATACACTCTTTTCCCAAGAGAGATGGTCTGCAACACAAACATGTATAAGGCTTTTTTTTCCCTTGTTTGGTTTACTGGCCACCTTGAAGTCTTTTGCTGGGAAGTTCCATAGAAGATCTCATTTAAATTCTATAGTCACTCATGTGGGAGACAATGGACTACGAATTTAAATTGCATTTTCTCGAGCGTACTGTTCATGCTTTTGAAAGGTAATGAAAGGCCAGTTGTGATTTTGTTCTGCATTAAGTACTTATGATAGATGTCAAGAGTATTTTGTGGCACTATTTCAGAACTTTGATGTGAGACTAGCCAATCGAAGATCTTGTGCCATATTACAGGGCTGCAAGGATAATGGCCTTGTAGAGTTTGAAACAAAAACAAAGTTGCTAGAAAAGCTCAGCAGGTCTGGCAGCACCTGTGAAGGAAAAAACAGAGTTAACGCTTCGGGTCCAGTGACCCTTCCTCAGAACCTTGATTTACAGCATCCGCAGTTCTTTCGGGTTTTTTTTGTAGCGTTTGATCTTAATTTTTAACTTAATGCCATGCTACTTCCAGGCACCATACTCAAATCAGCCAGAGGCAGAACCTGCTTTCTGGCTATAGTGCCAAAATCTTCCTCACTATTGGCATCTTTGAGCACACACTGTGAGGGTGTGAGAATTATTCTACAGCCTTAAGGCTGGTGTCAATGATTATTTCTTGTCCTTCATAGTGTATGCTGAGTGCTGGTTGAAACATCACCTCAGTCTTAGAGGCACTAATTTTAAGACCAAAGAACTTGTCAGCCCTTGAGAATTTACTATAGACTGGATGTCTTTTTTTCATGTGGGCAATTAGGGCACAGTCATCCAGATACAGAAGCTCTCTGACATTTTAATCATCATTACAATCCCAAAATCCAGGTCAATATTTCCACATTGCAGTTAGATTGCTACTAAATCAAAGAGGTTGTGTGGTTTTAAATTCATGTTACCCAAGACACAGACGTCACCAGGAAAAAGATGATTGTCTGTTACCCAAATTATAAAAGGGTAATTCTGAAAAATACGTACCATTTTCCTCAGAACTAATTACAGTTTTGATATATTAAGTTGATCATAGGTAAGATTGTGATAGTCTAGTTTGTAATTAAGTATTGGCATACAAAATAGATCATGTTTAAGATTAGTATAATTCATAAATCCAAGTAGTTGTTTTGCTTAGGATTATTAAATTGCAATTTGCCTTTGCCAATGCAATAGTGTAATAAAAATATTAATTGTACTTCAAATTGCCTTCTGTTTAGTTCTTGGTATTTTTTGATTATACAAAAATTAGATCAGTTCTTGCAGTTAGCCAGCTTCTACAGAGTGATACAAGAGGTAGATTGTACATCACACACAAACAAATCTAAATCCCAATTTTGTGTTTCTCCATCAGCAATCTCTTGATATCATGTGGCATATAGTTTGTATGAATCACTTATTTATCGCATAGACGTGCGGAACCATTAATGGAGCAATGTACTATGCTAAGTTAGCAGCTGTGATAGAGAAACAGAAAGAAAGCTAAGGAACATTCACTATCACTGAGAAGCAACCTCATGCTATTGCATGTTCCTTACCCCTCAGCTTAGTCAAGAGCTGACAAAACACCTCCACAAAATGGACTGGAAGGCAGTCTCACACGTTGAAGGTACAAATATGTGAGTGGTAAATTTATATGTGACTAATTTTAAAAAAAAAATGCTGGATCAAACACTGCTAATTAGATGTTTTTAACCTTAACAACAATAATTGATATAGTGCCTTTAAATGGCAAAACTTCCCAAGACAATTCCCAGCAGCATTACGAAACAAAATTTGATATCAAGCCTCTCGAGGAAATTGTAGGACGGATGATCACAAGCTTAGTCATAGGGTTGAGTCTTGTCACATTTTTGGGTGTCAATTTCATCTGGTTACATGGGAGATTTCAGTCTGTGAGGTTCAGTGAGATTACTTGACATTCGGCTGGTCACCCCTTACAAAAAGAAGATACTTACTCTCACTGCCCCAAGTTGCTGACAGACTATATCTAATTCACTGGATTGGTATTGGAGCCTGGTCTTGACTTACTGTGTCAGGACTCTCTGACTTAATGATGGCTCCTTTGACATGACTGAGGACAACTAACAACAACTAAATGGCAAAGCAACACAGAAGTACCATGAATCATAGAGTCACTGTTGTGCAGAAAAATGTCATTCATCCCAATGAGTCTGCATTGACTCTCCAAAGCATCAGTATTGTAAGATCTATGTAAGTTTTTTGTTGTGTCTTTAAAAGCTGTGGTTGCAAGGTGAAAGAACTGCTTTTAAAAATAGAGATTTACTAGGACGGCTGCATAGCTTCACAATACCTACTGTGAACTTTGTTTTGTGGCTATGACTTCCTGCAATGTGCAAACAATCTGGGGTCAAGGCATTGTTTACAAGTGAAGCTGACTGGTTCTCAAATAACTGAGCCGCTTGGAACTGGAAATAGTTACAAAGTTACAGACACAGAGAGAGAGAAAAATACAGAAGGGTATGCTGTTGTTCTCCCCAGCAGAAGCTGCCTGTTCTATTCAGTTAAAAAAAAACTCAGTTTAAACACAGAAAACTAGATACCTTTCCTGCAGCAGTTGCTGTAAGCTATGATTTTTGAATTGACAAATCAGAGATATTTTCCAAGTGAGTTAGTTGCTTTGTACTTCTTTCATACCCACAGAAGCTCCCAGAGAAAGACAACTGAACACAAAGGGCCAGGATAACTGAAAACAGATCATCTCAACATCAGAATCAGGGAGCCAAGTTCACGGAACTGATTTTGAGCTTTTTCTGCCTCAGACAATAATCTATTTTCCATATTAGTTTGACTGTATGTGTGTAAGGGGATTAGAGTTTTAATTAGTAGGTATAAACATTGCCAATGGTTTATACCTGTTTCATTATAGCTATATTTTGATCACTTATAATAAATCATTATTCTTGTTTAGTACAGAAAACTGGTCTGCGTTTTCTATCAACCCTAGCCTGAAAGTCAAGCAAATTGGGACACAGCATACTATAAAAATGCTTTAACATTTAGTACAACTCTGGGAATAGCAGGCTCAATTTACGATGTGTTACCCAGTGTATGTCTCAGGATATCAATCCTTCCTTTAAACCACTTTAAATGTTATTGTGTTCTTGCTCCTTAGATATTTTTAGTTCAGGTTGCATAGAAAACAATGGTAAAACATGCCTACAATGCATCATTGTTCAATTTCATTAGGACTAAAATTAAATGTCATCAGATAAAACTCTTAAGTTACTTCAAAACAACAAAGGAACAAACTATAAATTAGTAAAATCCAATCTGCTATTTCTATACATAATTATGTTTTCTTTTCTATTTCAACAAATTCAAAATGAGGTAGGCTACAATGCAAACCTATATTTAAAAACTGCAGAAAATTCTATTTGTGCTATAGAGAGCAACAAAAGCAATACATTGAATCACCCAGAAGGTGCAAGCCATAAACTTCCTCCACTGCTTTATTAGAAAGGCAGATCCATAAAAATTCATCAGGATAATGTCAAGATGAAGCTCGTTTGAACTGCCATGCAGCAATCAACCAATCACTCATACCATGGCATTTACAGCACATCTCATTCCTCAGTTCCTTAAGGACAATTGATTTTCCTGATTCCATTAGCATAAAAGCAAGGAAAATGACTGCAGTGCAATATTTTTGGAAAGTTCCAGAAGTATGCAGTGCATCAGAGTGTAACCATGATAATAAGCAAGTGCACTGCAGTAACACTTCAAAAAATAAGACCATAAGTAAGCATTTAAAATACAAATAGACACAATTGGAAAATGTTAGGAAAATGAATATAATTTCAAAATAAGCTAATCACTAGGCAATATCTAACAGCCCATCAGCATTTTCATATGCTGCAGATTTCTTTTTCTACATTCTCGAAAACAGAGCTGTCTAATATGTTTTTATTATAAAAAGACAAGCCCTTGGGGTTGGAAGAGGCACATGAATATTCATGTTATCATCGATACCTTATGCTAAAGAGAAAATTCTATGAGATGAATTTATAACAATTTCTTGCAATATGCATTAAGCAGATGACTACAATTTTCATACAGTGGACTTATTGTTTCCTACAAATCAAAAGAAATTATTTATCCTTAATGTGGGTAGCTGACTGCAAGACTGACTGTAACTGCACCAAACAAAACCAATTTTAGCAACTGATGACACACATGTGGTAGATTTCCTTTTGCAGCTAAATTAATTGAGATTTGTACAAAACTATGCATAGTTTGCATTCTGGAGCTATCAGTTACTCAAGCCATTTGTATCAGCTAAGTGTCTTTGCTTATTTTTAATCCATGCCTCAAAATTATTACAGAGGAGATGGGGGCATGAAACACAACCAGGGCAACAGCACACAATCAGCTCAATTCTAATTTTCACTGGTTCTAAGTGAGCTGCTTACTATTATTCCTTGTTTTGGTATCCAGGTTAGTATCAAGGAGAGGAAACGGATGGGGTGAAATAAGAAATAGCAAGGCAGAGGGAGAGAGAAAGAGAGTGGTAAGGCATGGAGGAGAAAGAGAAAGACATAATTGAAGTGGCAGGAAATAGATATGGAGAGAAAAAAAGGAATGGGAAGAAAGATATGAAGGAGACAGTAGAAGAGAGAAAGAACAAGGGAGAAAGAAAGTACCGAGCACTGTGTACAGTTTTGGTTTACTCCTTTGAAAGTATACATAGAAACAGAAGTAGGCCATTCAGCCCCTCAAGCCTGTACTACCATTCAATGAGATCATAGCTGATCTGTCGCCTAACTCCGTATACTTGGCCCCTGTCCTTTAATGCCTTTCTTTAACAAAAAAACTACATTTGCTTTAAAATGAGCATACATAAAATACCTAATTGCATTAGAAGTTGTTCAGAGAAGGTGCATTGCAATCATTCCTGGGATTATGGGATTACCTTATGAGGAAAGATTGAACAGGTTAGGCTTATACACATTGGAGGTCATCTTATTGAAACGTATAAGGCCTCGAGAATACTAGATAAGGTGGATATCTGGAAGATGTTTCCTCATGTGGGGAAATTAAAACTACAACAGTTTACCAAAAAGAGATTTTCCTTTTAAAACAGAGATGAGGAGAAACCATTTCTCTAAAAGGGTCATTAGAGTGTGGAAGTTTCTCCCAGAGGAGGCAGTGAGGTAATGAAGGCTGGATCTTTAAATTTATTCAAGCCTGAGTTAGATTTTTGCTAGACAAGGGAGTTGGGGTAATGCATTGTAGACAGGAAAGTGCAACCAAAACCTCAAACAAATCATCTATGATTGTACTGAATAGTGGAACAAGATTGAAGGGGACTAAATGACTTCTTCCTGCTTGTAAGTCCTATTTCCTAGTACAGGTGGTGACAAAGACAGAGGTGGGAAAAATGAGATGCAAAGAGGATTTTAAAATGATTTGGAGGTAAAGAAGGAGAAAATAAATGAGAAGATTTTGAGGGCAGCTCACAGCCCTACCTGCTGGTGCAATATCTTTGGAAAGTTGGAACTACATATAGGTCTTAAGTGTACAAATATAAGGAAACTTTGGTCCAAAGCACTGTAGGAATACTTTCATCACCTGAATTGCAATGACTCAACAGGGCAGCTCATCACCATCTTCTCAAAAACAATTAGGGATGGGCAATAATTGCTGGCTTTAACAGTGATGCCCACATCCAGGTGCTGAATAGCAGAAGTTAAAAATATGAAGAGGGAAAGTACCATATTTAGTTAAATGATAGATATGAATAGTGCTAACGGTGGGCCACATTAATATGACCTTTAAGGCTGATGTTCTCATATTTCTGGCAGAACATGATGCTTTTAAAGTATTCGCCTCAGAGCTTTTAATTGTATTTATTTTGCAATTTTTGAAATTCTTTCAGGATATGTGGGTGTAATGGCAAGGCCAACATTTGTTCTTCATTCCTAATTGGCCTTGAGAAGGTGGAATGGTGAACCACTGTCTTCGATCACTGCAGTCCATTTTGATGCAGGTATATTCACAGTTCTCTTAGGAAAGGAATTTCAAGATTTTGGTCCAGCAACAGAAAAGGAATTTCAATATAGTTTCAAATCTGGTGTGTGATATAAAGAGCTCCCTAAAGGTGGGAACGTTTCCATACATTTGCTCCCTTATCTTTCTAGATGGTAACGGCCACAGGTTTAGAAGCTGCAATCAGAGGAGGTTTGATATGTACCTGCAGTGGATCTTGTAGGTGGTGCATACTGCTGCTGCAAAGCACCAGTGATGGAAGGTGTGAATGATTAAGGTGATGGATGGGGTGTTGATCAAGCAGACTGCTTTGTCCTACATGATTTTGTTCAGATCCTGTTATACAGCTAACTTGTACATGATGAACAGGTTTTGGGGAAGCAGGAGGTGAGTTGCTGGCCATAAAATTCACAGTCTCTGGCTTGGTGTTGAAGTCGGTATTCATATGACTGGGTGAGTTCAGTTTTTGGTCAATAGTTGATAGTGGGGGTTCACTGATGGTAATGCCATTGATTGTCAGAGGCAATGGTTAGATTGTCTCTTGTTGGAAATGGTCATGACCTGGCATTTGGGTGTATATGTTACTTGCCATATATCAGCCTAATCCTTAATGTTATCCACATCTTACTGCATACGGACACAGACTGGTTTAGTATCTGAAAAGCTGTAGATAGTACAGAACATTGTGCAACCTTAGCAAAGATTATCGATGAACCGGCTGAAGGTGGTCGGATAGCGTACAACCCTGAGGAACTCCTGCAAAGATGTCCTGGAGCTGAGATTACAGTCATACCACTGACAATCTTGACTGAGAGTTCTTCAAAATGAATAGATTAAAATTTGCATTGCTAGAGTGGTCTAATTTGCACATACCTCTTAAATTTTTTATACAACCAAACACTGAAGAATCATACCTACATTTACAATGTGTTCAGATTTCTCACAATATCCACAAGCATTTTGCTTTGTACTCCTGTCAAACCATTGGCGAGTCTCCTGTGATTCCCACTGACTTCAATTTTGTTAGGGCTCCCTTGATGCCACATTCAAACCAAATGCTGCCTTGATATCAAAAGTAATCATTCTTGCTTTACCTTGTGCGCAATTCTTTTACCTGTTTAGATCAAGTTTGTAAAGCAATCAAGAACCAATTGACCCTAATTGAGCATCAATGATCAGGTCAGTGTTGTGTAAATGCACTTTATGTCAATGCTAATGGCATTTTGTTGATGGTTGAAAGTAGATTGATGGGACAATAATTAGCCATGTGGATTTGTCCTGCTTTTTGTTGACAACATATAATGATGATAGCTAAGCCAAATGTAATTCCTACAATTTAATGAAACACGGAATGGCAATATTAGTTCATAAATTTATTCTATTCACAGTGGAATGCTTTAGAATCAGAATATGTATGTTACCCCACAACATGCATATTTCTAACATTGAGTAATGGTTAATGTAAGTTTCATAATACTCATCAGCTACAACATTTGCAGGTAGTCCTCCTTCAAGTAAAAAGTTACCAAAACTTCCATTTGTTTAGGTGAAGATTTTAATCTCGTACTAGGTCAAAGTTGGACCATTCTCATAGGAAATCTAAACACATTTTAAATGTAGGTGTGATTCTTCAGTGTTTGGCTGCATAACAAATTTAATAGATATGTGCACTAGACCACCCTAGCAATGGAAAATTTAATCTATTCGTTTCCAAGAACTCACAGTCAAGATTGTCAGTGGTATGATTATTGATAAATGGATTATACTGCAATCACACATATTTGCTCCTTTTTATGAAAGCAGATAAGCCTACATGGTGGTGAATTGGAAAATGGAAAGTAATTGACCATTTAACTCCATCTTCTTAAAAAAAGGTGGAGACTGTAAATTGCAAAGTACCTGCATAAAAATACAGGTTTTGTGGTATCAGATAGCTATCCTTTGGGGAACTTGTGAGGTATGACTGGAAGAGCTTAATATAAGCTGCATCTTAGCCAAACAAAAAGAAAAAACAGATGCAGCGTAAATGCTCCCATTTACTGGAAACACTCAAAGCTGTTAAAGACTATATAAAATTCACAGCAAAGAAACAAACCATTCAGCCCAACTGATCTAAGTCAATATTTATGTTCAATACAGATCTCCTCTCATACCTCTGTTCCAACCTTATCTGTACATTCTCCTTTCTTTCTATTCACCTTTATCTTAAATGCATCTGTTATTTGTCTCAATTACTGCTTGTGGTACAGAGTTTCACATTCTACGTATTTCTGAATTCTGGATTCAGTAGTGACCAAACACAATACTCTATGTAGACTAACCAATGTGCATAGAATCACAGAATTGCTACACAACAGGAGGCAGCCATTTGGCCCATCATGTCTATGTCAGTCCTCTATATGAGAAATCACCAAGTCATTCCTGCATCTTCTCTCCATTAACTCACATACTCTTTCTTTTCATGATAAGAATCTTATTCCCTCCTGACTGCCTTGAATGGATTTCCCTTTAATACACTAATAGGCAGTGCATTTCTGATCCTAATGACTAGCTGCGTAAAAGCATTTCTCCTTATGTTTCCAGAGCAACTTACTTTAAATGTGTGCCTTTTCATTCTTGATCATTCCACCCATGGGAACAGATTTTCCCTATCTAAATTCCTCATATTCACTTATTTAGACTTCCTACAGTGTGGAAACAGGCCATTCAGCCCAAAGAGACCACACCAACTCTCTGAAAAGCATCCCATCCAGACCCATTCCCCTAGCTCATCCCTGTATTTCCCATGGATAACCCACCTAACCTGCATATTCATGGCCACTATGGATAATTAAAACACAGCCAATCTACCTAACCTGCACATCTTTGGACTGTAGGAGGAAACTAGAGCAGCTGGAGAAAACCCACACAGACATGGGGAGAATGTGCAAACTCCCACACAGACAGTTGCCCAAGGCTGGTATTGAACTTGGATCCCTGGTGCTGTGAGGCAGCAGTACTGACCACTGAGCCACCGTGCCACCCCTATTACTCTGTGTGCTCACTTCAGAGACTTCTGCGACCAACAGAGCACTTTAAAGGAAAAGTACAGTCATTTCATTCAGATGCCTTTAGCTGAAAATATACAGAGATGATCACTTTGAGCTCCCTTTAATAAATTGATGCAATTGGAATTCATTATTTGTTGGAGAAACTAAAGACTGGATTTTAATTTTTTTAATTAGAAAAGCTGCTTCGCTTTAAAGAATTTACTGAGTGGAGCAGCCTAGTTGTTTTAAATTATTTTATGTTAATAGAACTAAAATTAGGTTTGTTAGTAGACTTACAATCGTTCATGAAAGTATAGGACCAAGACAGTCTAAACACATCACAAATGCACAGGCTGATCAGGATGTAAAATTTCTCAGTAAATGTGGTCGGGTTGTCTCCAGAGCTGTACCTCACCAGCTGGAATTTGATTAACATATGTTTTTGAATGCCTCTATGAAATCTCCTCTCAACCTACTATTCTCCAAGGAAACAGTACTACCTTTTTCAATCTATTTACATGACTCAAGTTCCTCACCTCTGGAATCATTCTTATGAACTATTTCTGCTGTCTCTCTGATGCCTTCGCAACTTTCCTAAAGTCTGGTACCCAGAACTGGATGCAATACTCCAGTTGAAGCTGAACCAGTGTTCTATACATTTAACATAACTTACTTCCCTTTGTCCTCTATACCCTTGTTAATAAAGCCTGAAATACTATATATGCTTTATTAACCACATTCTCAAACTATCCTGTCCCCTTCAGTGATTAATGTGCACTGACGCCCAGACCCTATGCTCTTCCACTTATTTTTTAATTGTATCGTATGTTTTATATTGTATTTCTGTTACTTCCTACCGAAATAAATCATTTCATGCTGTTTTACATTGAATTTAAGCTACCATTTTACCACCCATTCCACCATTCTTTATAACTTTGACATACCCTCTCTGAGAAGTCCAAAACTTGACATGTTTAATTTATAAAATTACCTTATTAATCTGTTTCACTAGTTTCAGTGATTTTTGTTTATGGGGAAGTCTCGTGATACATTGGCTAGTGTCTCCAACCCAAAACTTCCAGGTTCAAGTCCCACCCCAGGATTTGATGGCCAAGGAAGATGCATTCATAACATAGCCAAACAGGTAGATTGTCAACCTGCAAATCCTTCTAACACATGCCAATGACAGGTGGCCAGACTGTGCAAGGTTCCTGGACAGGGCATGTGATGCGATGGAATGAAAGTTGGGAGTCTCTACAATCGTTATCTGTAGCCCCAGAGTTCAAAGCATATATTACCATCTATGATTCCTATAAAACCTGTAACATACCATCACTCCTGGATCCCTTTGCTCTTCTATCCAATTCAGAACTTAATATTCTGCCAAAATGTAAAATCTCACATATGTATCTATTGGAATTTATTTGTCAGTTACAGAACAATTTTGCAAGTTTATTAATGTCTTCTAATACTTGGTCACAGTCTTCAATTCTCAACTCTAAGTAGTTTACGTAACAGTGGTTCCAACATTGATCATTATGAAACATCATATCTACCCCTGTTTGCATTTCTGTGACTAGCTTTCTATCCATTTTGCTACTTGTCCCATAACTCCAAAGGTTCTGACCTTAGTCAAATCAAATGTGCAGTACCTTATCAACTAACTGGAATCTTAACTGTATTATATAACAGAAGCAGTAAAATTCATTCCATTTGCATCTAAGTAGTCAGGGCGATAACATGGAGAAAGTGCTGACTGATAATTTAAAGTTAGCAGAATATGCTGGAACAATAACAACTCAATAGGTCAGGGGAGCTGCAAAGAGATCCCACTAAAATTAACCGAAATGTTATGCATTTTACAAGCTCCTGCACCAGTAAGAATCTCAGACAAGAATTTCTTTTTACAGATCATATAATTCCAAAGTTAGACAATTACTTCTTCCTGTCAACTCAAGAATCCTGTAGAGGCAGTGAAAGTTGAAAAAGTGTTAAGGGACATGCATGAGTTTAAGTCACTAGACTTGGATTGACGCACAGTAAAAGTTTTATAAAATGATCATGCCCAGGCTAAGGCAATATTTTTTAAAGTTTTAATCAGATGTATCAGAATGTTAAGTTCTTCAATATATTCACTGGTGCTTGTTAACAAAGATAAAGATTCTATCTTTATAGTAGTTCTAAGCCCATCTTATTATAGATTATGAAGGCAAACAAATCTGCTTGTCCATCAAATGAATATGTGCTCCATATACTGCGCACAATGATCAACTAGCATCTTGGAAGGACATTCAACAGAAATGCTAGAACAAATTGCACAGATTTAAAGTCCCAAATAACATACCTCTTCTGCAAATTTAGACTTATATATGATCACCAGTTAATGCTAGCTTGTCACTACATATGGTTGCTATTTTCTGGGCAGAAACTCATTTAATTAAAGACTGTTGAGCAGTAATATTCCAGGACTGAATGAAAGCAAATCGACTGTGTCAGGAGATCACATAAAAAGTGTGTAACTGAAGACGCCCCCTACTGGCTTTTGCATTTTAGTAGGATAGTGAAGGGCCATTTCCGGCATTTTTGAGTCTCTCTGAATTTTATCCAGAAACCAAAGTCAAAACCTACAAGGAAGGAAACTGCACAAATTCTAAATTGATTAATTCAAACTTCAACTGCTAGAGAATAATGAATTATCCAATGATTTAAATCAAGAACTTTGAATGAAACAGCACCTGAGGAATTTTCTTGAAGTAAGCCCAATAGATAATTCAATTTAGATTATTCTAAACTATGAATAGATTGTAATAAACAAAGTAAAATTCTGAAAGAACATGTTTGGCTTGAACCCAAACACTTCACTTAAAAGGGCAGATAAGTCTTACTTGAATATCATGCTTTTATGTTCCAAAGTGTTTCAAAATCAATTCAATACTTTTGGAAATATAACAACTTTTTTGAGGGTAAACACCACAGCCAATTTACAACACCATGGTCTCACAAATAGCATTAAAAGGAATGAAGAGTTAACCTGTTTTTGGATGTTGGTTGTCCTGGGGTAAAAGAACAGGAAATGCCATGGGATTTTTTTGCATTTACCAGAACAAGTACTCTTGCTTCACCAGGTCACGTTCAAAAGATAGCCCCTCTAATTATGTAAATTTTGGTGGATTATTACTGTGATAGTATTAATCTAGATCATGTATCAAGTCCTCATGAAAACCATCATCTTCTACCTCACAACTTCAACATCTATTCTCCAAAAAAACAATTTTATTTAGTATTCAATATGGAATATAATAAAATCTGTGGAGGATGTTCAACTGAATTAATTTAGTCTATAAAGTAGGCCTTCAAACAAATTATTGCACTTCATTGTTAGAGTCTGTGAATTGGGAGACAACAGTAAATGCTCCGCAGTAACAACCAAAGATTGATCAATTTGAACATCCTCCTATATTTTGTTAGACCGCACACATAATGCAGAATTTACAATTTAGTCCAAAAAACTATTTTTGGGAAGTGATGATAAGTATCATGTCCATGGTTTATCCATTGATAATTATCCTAAAATGAGCTTATTGAGATTATTTAAAGGTTAAGACTCTGTAAATCTCAATTGATCAGCATAGTTAGTGAAGATTAGTTTGTCCAATTGAGTCCTACTGGATTGATGTATTTTTTTAAAATATGTATCTGAAGAAACTGACATTTTATAATGTTAGAAATATAGTATTCTGCAATCAAATTTGGGATGGGGTAATGAAATGCAGAACAGAGATAGAAACTCCTTTCTTCTGTAAAGTTGCTCAGCCCTCAACATCTTTACTGGATCAGGGAATATGAAGAGGCTGTGATAGAAAGCTAGACCCCACACAATTGCAGCAGACTATTTGTCCTTTACTTTATCCAGGCTATTGAGGTTGTCAGATTTTTTTTAACATCTGACTTCTTTGGCTGTGTTACAGGTGTCAAGGTTTATAAGATTATTATTTTGTGGGACTGTGCCATCAATTTAAGAAAAAAAAACATGGATAGAGTCAGGCAACAATCTTGTAGCAGTTAAAAATCAAAGGGAGTCCCAGATTCTGCCAAGGGGGTGATGGAATATAGTCATCATGGTTCAAGACAATGGCAGCAGTCTCTAAGTCGACAATTGGTACACGCTGAGACTTCTAGAGTCTCGGAAAAATTCTGCAAGTATCAGGTTGTAAACTATTGTGTGTAACTGTGCATTCACTTCTAAAATGGAAGAAAATTGAGATGAAAAATAGCAAATCAACATTTGATCCAGATGCAAGGCTAAAGTGTTTTGCTTATGCCATGAGAATGAAGAGAGACGAAGTATTTTTGAGATTAGGTTAAAAGCTTCCCTACAAATCAATGACCATCACTAAACGTTGGTACATAGACAGCAGACAGAAATGTATCTTTTCACTGGGACACCAGGCAGAATGTGAAAGGGCAGATGGAAAATGAAAGTGATATTGGACTGGTTCCTGTGAAAACTGCAACTCTGTGAAACACAGGCAGTAACATAACTGTGGCGTGGGACTTTTTTTTAGCTCGGTTAAGAAGTTCAATAAGGAATCCTTTCTGTACTTCCAAGTACAACTTGCTTACAAAAAGAAAATATTGTCTCATCAAAGCCTAGTGGCTTTATCATTGGATTGTTAATCCAGAGATCCAGGTAATGTTCTGGGGACCGGGGTTCGAATCCCACTATAGCAGATGGTGGAATTCCAAAATCTGGAATTAAGAATCTAATAATGAACATAAATCTATTTCTGATTGTCAGAAAAGCCATCTGGTTCACTAATGTCCTTTAGGGAAGGAAACTGCCATCCTTACCTGCTCTGGCATTCATGTGACTCCAAACACACAATGATATAGTTGACTCTTACCTCTGAGCAATCAGGGATGAGCAGTAAATGCTAGCCTAGCCAGTGATGTCCTGGTCCCTTGAATGAATAAGAAAAATGTCTTTCTGTAAATTGTTACAGTAAAAATATAAAATGTAAAATATTGCTATGTCATTCTTTCAGCTATTAACTAGAAGTTGAAACTTTTTTTTAAGTTATTGGTCTCTACAAAGATCTACAGATCATCACAGTTGTAAAAACTTTAATAAGACAATTTGCTGATGCTTGAAATTGGTTACATCAACACCCTTCTGTTCCACACATTCAAAGGAACTGACAGTCGATTTGAAATGGCACATCAAGTAGAACAAATGTTCAGTCAAGTAACATTTCTCTTGAGCAGCCAATACTTTACCCTAAACCCTTAATTTCCTTAGTATCCAAAAATCTATGGCTGTCTGGGTTGAATATATTCGATGACTGAGTAGTCAAACCTTTTGAAGGGCTAAGGCTAGGTAATTTCAAACTTCCATGATCTTCTGAATATTTGTAGGAATTCTTCATATTTCAAACCTAAATAATCAAGCCTTTACTCTGAGACTGTGGACCCAAGCAACATACTCCACAACTGACAGAAGTGATTGTGGACAGTGTAGCTTAGTAAGTCACTCAGTTAAAAGATACTGGTCTAGCCAGCAGCATCTACATCCCATGAAATAATTTCATAAAACTGGTACCTACACCGTCAAGAGACAGAGTCAACACAGTGTGGAGCTGGAGGAGCACGGCAGGCCAGGCAGCATTAGAGGAACAGGAAAGTTGACGTTTTGGGTCAGGACCCTTCTTCAGAAATGGGGAGGGGAAAGGGAGATCAGAAATAAATAGAGAGAGGAGGGGTGGCGCTGGGGAAGGTGGTGGGATGGTGATAGGTGAGTGCAGGTAAGGAGTGGTGGGGATTGGTCAGTGAGGTGGGAGGGGCAGATAGGGGGGAAAGAAGTTGGACAGGTTGTGTCAGGTCAACCTGAGGAGGGGATGAGAGGGAGGGTTGGTCATGGGATGAGGCCAGGGGTGGGGAAATTTTGAAACTGGTAAAATCCATGTTTAGGCCATTGGGCTGTAGGCTCCCAAGGCAGAATATGAGGTGCTGCTCCTCCAGTTTGCGGGTGGCATCATTCTGACACTGGAGGAGTCCCAGGACGGACATGTCACCCAGGGATTGGGAGTGGAAGGGGCAGTTAAAATGATTCGCGACCAGAAGGTGTTGTCGTTTGTCACGTACAAAGCACAGATGCTCTACAAAATGGTCTCCGAGCCTCTGCTTCGTCTCACTGATGTAGAGGAGGTCACATCAGGAACAGCGGATGCAGTAGACCCTGTTGTCAGATGTGCAGGTGAACCTCTGTATAATGTGGAAGGTTTGTTTTGTGCCTTTAATGGAGGTGACGGGGGAGGTGTAGGGGCAGGTGTAGCACTTCCTGCGGTTGCAGGGAAAGGTGCCGGGGGTGGTGGGGTTAGTGGGGAGTGTGGAGCGGACGAGGGAGTCATGGAGTGAGTGGTCCCTATGAAAGGCAGATTGGGGTGGGAGGGAAATATATCTTTGGTTGTGGGGTCGTACTGTAGGTGGCAGAAGTGGTGGAGAATGATACATTGGTTACGGAAGTTAGTGCGGTATTATGTGAGGACATGGAGGATTCTGTCTTTGTTTTTGTTGGGTGGAGGGGATGTGAGGGCAGAGGTGTGGGTAACACAAGAGATGCGGTCGAGAGCATTTTCGATCACCAGAAGGGGGATGTTATGATCCTTGAAATAGGAGGACATCTGGGATGTTTGGGAGTGGAACGCCCCATCTTGGGAGCAGACACAGTGGAGGCAAAGGAATTGGGAGTAGGGGATCGCATTCTTGCAGGAAGGTGGATGAGAGGAGGTGTAGTCTAGGTAGCTGTGGGAGTCGGTGGGCTTGAAATAGATGTCAGTTTCGAGGCAGTTACCAGAGATGGAAACAGAGAGGTCCAGGAAGGTGAGGGAGGTATCAGAGATGGTCCAGGTGAATTTCAGGTTGGGGTGAAAAGTGTTAGTAAAGTTGATGAACTGTTTAAGCTCCTCGTGGGAGCACGAGGCAGCACCGATACAGTCATCAATGTAGCGGAGGAAGAGGTAGAGGATAGTGCTAGTGTAGCAGCAGAAGAGGGACTGTTCCACATATCCTACAAAGAGGCAGGCATAGCTTGGGCCCATGCGGGTGCCCATGGTCATCCCTTTAGTCTGTAGGAAGTGGGAGGAGTCTGATCCACACTTCCCATTAACCCCACCACCCCTGGCACCTTTCCCTGCAACCGCAGGAAGTGCTACACCTGCCCTTCCACCTATCCCTCACCTCCATTCAAGGCAAAAAGTAAACCTTTCACATTAGACAGGAGTTCACCTGCACATCTGTCAACGTTCCCTGCCTCCTTGACCTGATACAACCCTGTCCATCTTCTGTCCCACCTATCCGCCCCTCCTACCTCACTGACCAATCCCCACCACTCCTTATCTGCAGTCATCTATCACCATCCCACCTACCTTCCCCAGCCCCACCCCTCCTCTCTCTATTTATTTCTGAGCTCCCTTCCCCCTCCCCATTTCTGAAGAAGGGTCCCGACCCAAAACATCAACTTTCCTGCTCCTCTGATGCTGCCTGGCCTGCTGTGCTCCTCCAGCTCCAGCATTATATCTGTACTGTCAAGTTCTTTAAGAATTTTAGATGTGTCAATGAGAACTCTCATTCTTCTAAAGTCTATGGAACACAGCCTTGGTTAATCTCATTTCACAAGACAATTAGATATGTGGTTGCACTCTTTTCTCCTTCCAGCTTTTTCTCACATCTCTTCCAATTTTCTTCTTGCTTATTCTGCTTAAAGTTGTACGTGATCAGAAATCCACTGGTTGCTTTAAGTATGAGTTTTAAGATGAAGATGTCAAATTTATTTCATGTGGAAATTGTAAATACTGTATTTTCTAATTTTTCTGTAATTTGGATTGCAGACGGAAATGAGAAAAGGATCATTTATAAACCAACGTCTGCAAAGGGATTGCTGCACATTTTAAATGGAAGTTACTTGATGCTCATTGTAAATGCTGTTAATACAACTGCTTGTTCAAACAATGGGGCAAGGACCAAAGATGAGCTAGTGCTAGTGTGTGTACAAAAGGAGACACTTAAATTAAGTTTTTAATTCTTATTCTTCAAGGCCTTTATAACCTGTAACATAAAAACCCCACCTCGATTTGTTTTCCAACAAACTTCAAAACAATTCTTCATTTTACCTTAAGTTAAAGAGATCATAACAATCTAAAAACTTTACATTTGTAACATAATATAGACAATGTATCAATTAGTCAGTTATTAAAAGCATGTATTTGTTAAGTCTTAAGACTCTGAATCACAAATGCAGAACAGATCGGTGCAATAAATAATAGGAAGGTTCAATACATGTAATTCAACTCAATTTATCTTGGCAACAATAACATTTGTTTTCTCCTCCAGTGGCATAAGTACCAATGGATTCCCACTTAAGTCTCTGTTTCAACTAATACAACCTAAAAAAAATCATTTGCTAATTGATACTTGCTAATGTCAGATCTTCCACCCACAGCTAGCAAAGAGGTAAGTGCAGCATGGGTTCCACAGGAACGGAGGCCCAGATTATTTTTTGCTCCTGTACAAGCATTTTCCTGCTTCAACCATGCTGAGAAAAGAGCCAAACTTACCTTGGCTGGATCCCTCTGATTTTATCATCAACAGACATGATTAAAGTGTGTACAACGCTTTACCAGCTGACGAAGAGTTACTGGATTCAAAATGTTAAATCTGCTTCTCTGCCCACAGATGCTACCAAACTTATGGAGTTTATCCACCACTTTCTGCTTGTGCTTCAAATTTCCAGCATCCGCAGTTCTTTGGTTTTACTTTAATGACATCAGATGACGTGATTAAGAGGTAACTGCATTTAAAACAAAAAGCGATCTAATATTAAATAAACTAATAAACTCATAGTGAATAAAAACACTGGTCTGCACAGAATACATCCACACATTAGAAACTGTGGAAGAGATAATAGAGGTATTACTGCACATATTCAACAATTCATTTGAGAAAGGTACAATGTCAGAAGATTGGCAAATAGTTAACATTGTACCTACGTAGAGAGATAGAACATGTCTAGGGAAATATAAAGCTGTCACCTTAACATTAGTGGCAAGATAAATGATGGAATCTCCAATACAGGGCCATAGAAAAGCATCTAAAAACCAAAAACATAATAATGAATAGTCAACATGGATTTCAAAAGCGACACTCCTGCTTGTCCAAGTTCAGTGATTTCTTTGAAGACAGAGATAGTAGACAAGTGGTGTTATTGATGTACTTCACCTAAATATTCAAAAGCCATTAATAAGGTACCACATATTAAACTTTTGAAGGCATTTGGAGAATGTAGTCAAGGCACAATTGCCAAGTATTGAAAATAGGAACTGGGGGAAAGAGTACTTATTAGGAATAGATGGTGAGAAGTGGTGTTGCACAAGAATCAGTGCTCAGCCACTGCTGTTCACAGTTTATAATAATGATTGAAACTTTGGAATCAATTTCTAACCGTGAGATGATGCCAAATTGGGACAGAGCAGGCAACACTGATGAGCACTGCAACAAATTACGAGATATTAATCAACATGCGGAATGGGCATATAATTAGCAAATGAATTTCACATAGATAAATGTGGGTATTATCTTTTGATGAGCAATATAAAAAAGTTACACATTCCTTATATATTAAGCATCTAAATGGCATAGAGGGGGAAAGGAATCTGGGAGTACAAATACACAGAAAGTGGTGAAATAGGTTTACAAGGCTTTTAAAAAATCAAACAAACGCTAATTTTTGTAGGGACGGAATTGAAAAGTAAAGTCGTTATGCTAAACTTGCATTGAACTTTGGTCTAATCCCACTGGGAGTACTGGATACAGTCTGGTCTCTATGTGATAAAGAAGATATGGAAGTACTGGTGAGAGTACTACAGAGATTTCTGAGGATAATACCAGGGATGCAGGAATAATCCTATCGAGAGACAACAAATGGGCTGGGTCTCTTCTATTTCCCTGGTGACCTAATGGATGTCATTAAAGTTATGAAACATGTTAATAGAGTAGAGAGAGAAGAGAGAATGGGCAGACTTTCAAAGTAAACTCAGTTGGGAGGCTTAAAGTGGGGCAGAGAAACCAGATGTCAAAAAAGTTGGCTGTGCTTTAGCTGAGCCACAATATTAGCCCACTTCCAGGCTTCTTAACAAGAAAGGACAAGAGGAACGACATGCTGAGTCTGTGAAAGGAGGGATTTCTAATGGAAGAGACCTTGGAAAGGTTTAGACAGCTGAATTGCACAAGGATTCCAGCAATCATAAAAATCTAAGAGAGATCTGAGAAGACAGCCCCTTCTCTGGATCCCTCATTCTTACCTAAAATCCTGCAGCGAAGTGGAGCAAATCTTATACGGGTCCAAATGACATGGGTTATACTGAGATGTGTGGCAGATTGAATAGGTACTCCAACAAGGTCTGTCTTGCTGTTGTGGAGAAACTCAAGCAATATTTTAGGCTTTCCACAAGCAGCAAGTTACCAATTAGTGGGGAGATTGCTTGTTAAAGGTCTTGTTCACGGCCCAACTCACCTTATTAATAATCAGCTTTCTATCTCAAACTCATAAAACAAATCAGATGTCAACAGAACCAGACATAGAAATTAAAGTGTGCACCTGGAAAATTCAGCTCACTGCTTGCTCCAAACAATGTCTATGTTAAAAACTAGAAAACAATATGTCAGACATTTTCAGGGCATGACCATACACATCCCACGTTCATGGATGTTGGCATTCAATATGTGCTAGACTCTAACAACCCTCATGGCACATCTCTAACCCACTTACAGAGAGCTTCTACACTTCACTGTGTGATGTTGCACGAGCAACTATCATTGTCAACTGCCATCAATTCAGAGACATGCCCAGCTCATGGACTGGATCAGACTGCATTCCCCGGTTTCTTCCTCACTGTCATAGTGCTCACTTACTTTGACCTGACCAGAATGCTCACATGGTGGTCCTTGTATGGCCTTTTCACACTATGGCTCAATCATTTGAGATACCAGGCTCATATTAATTCTATCTTGCCTTGCCATCTAGCGCATTCATAAAACCAGGAAGCATGTCATGGTTGTCAACAATTGTCAGTCAGGTTAATGGGGATAGCCTTTGCTCAGAAGGCCACAGCACAGTCATTCAAGGGCAGCCCCTCATACCAGTCTGATACCTCCTCAGGGCAGTCAGACAATGGAGCTAAGGAAATAAATGTCAAACCGCCCACCACCCATCTTGAATTTTCTTCCCCACTGGGGACTGTTGTCATCCTGAAATGAGAGCGAGGATTATGAGTAACACAGTTGTTAATTTGCATGCAGGTTGGGAGGTACCTGGTTGAGTGAACAGGCAATGTAGAAGGCATCCAGGGTGATTGGTGTTGGCGATTGGGGTGGATGACAGTAAGTGAGGGAAGACAATGCAGGCACTAGTGAGAGTGGTAGAGCGTGAGCCTTGCTGAGAGGTGAGTGCAGTGCAGATATAGAGTGAGGCGAGGGTTCAGAGACAAGATGGTGGCACTTACGCTAGCAGTGTGAAGAAGGACATTGATCTTCTTCCCACAGTGCTGGGCAATTCTCCAGGTACTGGTGACTGCTTTGACCCATGTGGCAACCTAGGGACCAGGCTGGCATGGTCTGGTGTTATGCTTCCATTGCTGATCCTAGAGGAGGACACACTCCCACCTCTACAACAAGCTGTCCAGTAAGATCTGCAAGAATCTGTTGACACAGCAGGGTGATGATTTTACCCTGTCTGCAATTTCCAAGGCAAATATCAAGAACTGACAGTGTTTGCACAATAAACTTTTAATGATAACACAGACATGATACTGGTGAATTCCAGGATATCCATTGAGTGGCAAGTTATATGAAGAATAGTGTGTGGTAGAATGGAGCTAGAATTGGACGTGGGGGATGCCATTGGCGTGAGGAAGATAATGAGGTGAGTTTGGTGAAATACAACAGAACTTTCTAGGCAAAAGTTCTCTGAAAAATTCAACTCAACTTGTATTTATCCACCAAACATAAGATTCAGCCCATGATGTTTGCCAAAGAGGGGAGGAAAAGTATTGATTCTCAGACCAAGCAGGCATGCATGGAAGAGGTGAAGAAGTCAACTGCAAATGCGTGATCCTTTCAACCTGCAGTCGGTGCTACACAAAAACTAGTGATGCTTGAAGGCAGGAACGGTGAATGGCATAAGGTTTTTTCGGTACAAATATTATACATTCATTTTTGCAGCATTCACCTGCACAGCACTCCTTTTAAATCTCTCCTTGCATATCCTCACACTTCCATCTTGACAGGCAACTTGAATTTTTTAAAACTGAATATTCAACACAGTGAATTGTATTATGAGATCTTAATGAAGAATTGATAGTTTACAACTTCATAGTTCTTCAACCCTTGGTCTTTCAATCATTACAAAATACTATCCATCACAAACCTTCCTTTCCTCTCCAAAGTCCTCAAATATGTTATTGCATCACAAATGAAGGCCTGTCTTTGTTCGAATTCCAGTTTGAATCCCTCCAGACAGGCTTCCACCATTCCACAGTAGCTGTCATCAAGGTCAAAAGAAAAATCCTTTCCTCATCTTATCGAGCCACCTACAGCCTTTGTCACACTCATCATACCAAGCTCGTCAAATTCTCTTCCACTGACGCAGCTGGGTAGAACTACATTTGCCCGGTTGCATTCTTAACTATTCAGTTGTAGCCAGGGAATCACCTGAAAAAACTAATTCCGAAAACACGAAGATAGTTCCCACCTATACAGTGACGACAACCAACTCTACCACACAACATTAATGCCTACTCTATGCATCCTGTTAGCCAGCTAATCTTCTATCCATGCTAATATTCTGCATTCTATAACATGAGGTGTTATTTTCTGCAATAAACATTGATATGAAACCTTATAAAATGCCTTTTGTAAGTCTAAGTACAATACATCCTCTGGATTCCCTTTATTCATAGCATATATTACATTTTTCAAAGAACTCCACATAGAGGGTGGTAGAAACATGAGATGTGCTGCCTGAGAGCATGGTGGGGGCAGATACTCTCAAAATGTTGGATGAGTACTTAAAATGTTGGAGCATCGCAGGTTATATACTAGGTGCAGGTAATTAGAGTTCGTGTAGTTTGGTGTTTCTCATCAGCATAGACATGCTGGGTCGAAAGGTCTATTTCTTTGCCGTATGACTCTATGACTCTGTAACACTTGACACTTCTTTTAAAATTCTAGAATGAAATCCATTAGGATCCAGGCATTTATCAACCCACAGTTCTAACAAGGTGCTCAATACCACTTCTATGGTGATTGTAATTTTTCTGAATTCTCCCTCCTTTCTGTTTCTTGATTTATTCCTGTTTTGGGATGTTATTTGGATCATCTGTAGTAAAGACTGATGCAAAATACGTGTTCAATTAACTTGCCACCTCTTTACAATGCATGATCAATTCCCTAGACTCACTTTGTGCACTCACTTGGTTAATTTGTTTCTTTCTAAAATCTTTACAGAAATTCTCACTGTTTTTTAATTTATATTGCTTTCTCTAATATACAAACTTTTCCCTCTGGAATAACTTTGCAATTTTTGTATTCTGTCCAAACGTCTGACCTACCACCTGAATTTTCACAATCATATACTTTTTCTTTAAGTTTAATACTATTTTAACCTTTCTAATTACCCTTGGATGGTGGATCCTTCATTTGGAATTTTTCTTATCCATTAGAATGTGTCTATTCTGTGTATTCCAGAATATCCTCTTACATGTCTGCCACTGAATCTCTATTGACCTATCCTTTATTTAAGTTTTAGAAAATAGTCTCAGACCCACTGGCTTTGTGATTGATTGATTAATTTATTGTCACATGTACCTAAGTACAGTGTAAAGCTTTATTTACGAGCAATATAGGCAGATCATAGTAAGCAAGGACATACAGATCATGGGATGAAAAAAAACTGGACAGAATCATACAAGTTACATCGCGTTTGGCATGCTCTGGGCAAGATCAACATTAGCAAGATCAGCATTATTTGAAGTTAGAGAGTCCATTCATCAGTCTAATAATGGCTGGGAAGAAGCTGTTCTTGAACCAGCTGGTGTGTATGTTCAAGCTTCTGTATTTTCTGCCCGATGGAAGAGATTGTAGAAGAGCATTGCCTGGGTGCAATAGGTCTTTGATGATGTTGGCAGCCTTTTCGCAGCAACAGGCCATGTATATGGAGTCCATGGATGGAAGTTTGGCTTCTGTGATGGTCTGGGCTGTTCACACAACCTTCTGTAGTTTCTTACGATGCTGGACAGAGCAGTTGCCACACAGCAGGCTGTTATGTACCCGGGCAGTATGCTTTCAATGGTGCATCTGTAAAAGTCGGTGAGGGATCTTGTGGACATGCCAAATTTCCTGTGCCACCTGAGGAAGAAGAGGCGTTGATGTGTCTTCTTGACCGTTGCATCTATGTGGGAAGTCCAGGACAAGTTGTCGGTTATCGTCACTCTGAGGAACTTGACGCTCTCCACCCTCTCAACTTCAGCTCCATTGATGTAGATGGGGGCGTGTTCTCCTCCTTTCTGTCTGAAATCAGTGACCAGTTCTTTAGTTTTGCTGATGTTAAGAGAGAAGTTGTCTTCATTGCACAATGTCACCAGACCCTCTATCTCCTTCTGATTTCTGACTCATCGTTGTTAGAAATCCATCCTACCACAATGCATCGTCAGCAAACTTGTAGATGACGTTCGTTCGGAATTTGGCTGCAGAGTCATGGGTGTACAGAGAGTACAGTAGGGGGCTGAGAGCGCATCCTTGGGGGGCTCTAGTCTTGAGTGTTTTCGTGGAAGTGGTGAAGTTCTCCATCTTCACTGATTGTGGTCTGTGGGTCAGGAAGTTGAGGATCCAGTTGCAGTGGGCTGAGGGGAGACCTAGCTCTCAGAGTTTTGAGATCAGCCTGGAGGGGATAATGGTGTTGAAGGCGGAGCTGTAATCGATGAGCAGGATTCTGACATAGGTATCCTTGTTGTCCAGATGTTCCAGGGATGAGTGCAGGGGTAGGAAAATGGCATGCGCAGTGGATTTGTTATATTGGTAGGCACGTTGTAGAGAATTGAGACTGGAGTTGATGTGGGCTACGACCAGCCTCTCAAAGCCCTTCATGATTATGGAGGTCAGAGCTATTGGGCAGTAGTCATTAAGGCACGCTGTATGTGCTTTCTTTGGTACTGGGATGATGTTGGTCTTCTTGAAGCAGGTGGGGACTTTGGCTTGTAGGAGGGAGAGGTTGAAGATATTGGTGAATACCTCCGACATGGAATATGAATTCAATCATATTATAGTTACCTAGGGGTATCTTCACTATGAGATCAGGAATTAATTTTATCTCATTGCACAATATGAGGTCTAGTATCGCCTGCTCTCTGATTAATTCCAGAACATGATGTTCCAGGAAATTATCCGCAAAAAAACCATTCTCCAAATTCTTTATGCAGATTAAAATTTCCTATATTATCACCGTGCCTTTTTGTTAAGGTCCAAATATTTATTCCCTTATGCTCCACACTATCACGTCATTACTGTTAAAGGACCTGTACACCACTCCCACAAGAAACTTCATTATTTTATCATTGCAAATATATTGATTAACTAACAGAGGTGGCCATCCACCTTTTCCTGGCTCCTGGAATCTATAAAGAATAGAGTCCCAGTGGTTATAATGGAGAGCAGGGTAATACTTGACAATAAATCTTACTTTGTGGCCAGGACTTGGAAGTCTTGGCATCACTGATAAACAGTTAAGGTCCTCTTCTGCTTCTTTTCTCAAAGGGGATGATCAGATGAATGTCAGAAATTCTACTGTCATTGCCTTCTTTGTACTTCTATGTATTGTTACCTCTTGAAATGAGACAAGGGCAGGTATTGACTGAGGTGAAAGTGGCTGGTACAATTGTTTGTGTTGGTGCAGGTGAGGAGAAGGTGGTGAGGTGACCCAAGTGAGTATATAGAAATTGCAGATGGCATGCAGGGCTAGTAATCTGGGGAGTACAGAATGGCTAAGAGCAATTGAAGGAAGGTGCCTCATGTAGCAGTACACATGGCAGACTATGAGCCTTGTTGGGAGGTGAGTCTAGTGATAGGCTTAGGGAGAATGTGAGGTAGCAGACAGAGGATGGTGGTATTTACCCTTGCTGAATGCAGAAGGTCAATAATCCTCTTCCTGCAATGCTGGGTGTCCCTCCAGATCATGCAGTCCAATCCTTCCTGGGTTCTAACTTCAGACCAGGCATACAGGATCGGATGCCGTAGTCTCCTCTGACAGTTCTGAAGAAAGAGGAGGCCCTCTTGGCCATCACTCCATTCACCAGGATCTCCAGATCCCTGTCAGCAAAACACAATGTCAACTTTCCTCTATCAACTATCTCCTTATCAATTCTTCACACCCTCGAACTGTGAAGGGCAATTCCTGGCTTGCAGCATTTGATGTGGTGCATACCTAGGCTTTACATATGGCACCAGTGGCAGAAATCTCAGAAGATTCCAACAGCAGCGAGCACTTACGCCAGTGTCAAGGACAAGATAGTACAAGAACTGAGATGTGGAAGCATGATGCATACCTAACAAGGAGAATGCCATAAAATTTCATGAGAAAACTCATTAGTGCTCACGGAAAGAATCCCTCCAGGAAAGTCCCGGAAATTGTCACAGCCAAAATTTGGGGGAAATTCAGCCCTTGATATCTAGCACATTTCTAAATGGAAGGTTGGGATTTTCCAGATATTTCTTCAATGATAAGTTTCAGTAGGAACTTATCTGATACATCTTAATTAGTAGCTTAATGTTTCATTGTTTTTACAGTTTGCTGTTAAGCCACATCCAAACACCATCACAATGTTCTGAATAAAAGCACAATCAATATATCATATCTTAGTGATCACGCAATAAAAGAGATACAGTCAATGTCTGTTAGTTAATTGAACAACATCTGGTAGATGGATTATGAATATTTGTTTTTATTATTTTTAATATAATTCTATGTGTTACAATTATTGCTGCATTAATTTAATAGAAAAAGTTAAATATAGGTTTCAAAACAATTTTTTTCATATAAATGAAAGGATCTTGGACAATTAAGGTTACATATTAAGATTTTTGCTGGCAATCACAATAGTACTGTTAGTATTGGTGCAGGTGAGGGGAAGGTGAGGTGACCCAAATGAGTAAATAGAAATTGCAGAGGGCATACAGGGTTACAAATCTGGTAAATGCACGCTGGCTAAGAGTGATTGAGGGAAGATGCCGCATGTAACATAAAATGATTCAATAATCAACATTTGACATATCCCAAATTATCTTGGAGGTGTTATTTTAGAAATGCCAAATGACAAAAGATTGGATTAAGCTTTGCAATTTAGGACTGCTAATTTTTATTGCACCATCTGCTGGCCAGCACTTTAGCTTAAAATTAATGTGCAAATTTATGTGCCAAAATATTTAGCTAAACTACCATTTGAATGCCATCAGTTCTTATAAAAGCTAAAGTAAGTCTGACCAATTGAAGTAAAAAAACCTCTTCTTTGCTTTTAAATGTTCTGGAATTGAAACAAGAAGATACACAGACATAATAGTCATTTTCACATGCATGCCAGCTACTCCCAATTTTTGCCAAATCTAAATAAATTCTAATTGTTTCAAGTGAAGTTGGATATACAAAGCATATTTTCATCTTTGCTCCTGCATCTGGCAGTTACTATAAACCATCTAAATTGACATCAACATACCCTTCCCAAAATGAGGGTCAACTTATATGATATCACCACAATAATCCCACTCTAGATCTGATTTGATGCTTTTGATTTAGAATCGCTCCTTCACAAGTCATCTTCTTTTCAATCCATTCAATTGGACAGTCTGCATTTTTGGAACAAACTGATGACAGTTTGTGGAGTAATAGTTAAATCCATACATTATTGATCCATAATTTCTTTCCATTCTCATTCAACCAGCTGTTGTAATTGACATGTGCAATACCCCTGTTGGGAACTTGACATTCAGCACGGTTTTACATTTGAAAAATTATTATAGGTTTTAGTCTTCCATTAGCCAAGCAAACTGGTACCACCATTCATCTCATTTTTTCATGCCCTTTGATCTTTACTAGACCTGTTTTAAAAACTTTCTACTCCACAGTTTGATTGCTGCCATACAAAATTCATGGGCACTCCATGCATGCTGGCAATGTGACATAATGGATACTCATATTTTTGCTGTTATCTGACAGTGTATTATTGGAATTGATATTAAAACCATGAGGTACAGGAGCATGAGTAGGCCATTTGCTCCATTGAGTCTGCTCTGCTATTCAATGAGATCATGGCTGATCTGATAATCCTCAACTTCACTTCGCTGCCTTACCCCCATAACCATTGGCTCCATTTACTGATTAAATATCTGTCCGTCTCAGCACTAAGTATACTTAACAACCCAGCCTCAACAGCCCTCTGTTGGAAAGAAGTCTATAGATTTTTTTTTACTTTCTGAGAAAATAAATGTCAACTCATCTCTGATTTAAATGGACAACCTCTTCACATTCATCCTGTCAAGCTCCCTAAGAATGTTTCAATCAGGTCCTCTCTCATTCTTCTAAAATCCAATGAGTATAAATCTTTCTTATCTTGCCAGCAAGGTGTTTCGATCTGAGTAATATTTCTTTTCTGTAGCAACATAGGACATTTTCACTCTATATAGCTACTAAATTAATTAGATTTTTCTCCATAATCTTTGTTGGATTCAGGATTTGATTTGGCATTGTATTTTACAGGAAATGGGTTCAAATGCCACAACAGCAGCTGACAGAACTTTATTTAAGTTAATAAATCTGGAATATAAAGCTGATTGTGACAACTAATTTGTTCACCTTTAAGGAAGTAATTTGCTCTTTACCTAGTCTGACCCTTGTGTGACTGTCCTCTGAAATAGTCTAGCACACCATTCGTTTAAGGGCAGTGGAGGATGAACAACAACTGCAGGCTTTGCCAGTGATCCCCATTTTCCATCAAAGAAAACTAAGGATTCATTGTAGTAAATGGCAAGGCTTCTTCAACAGCAATTCCCATCCTGCAACCTCTACTACTTAGAAATACAAGAGAACAAGGCACATCGGAAAATCAAGATCCCTGCAAATCACACATTATCCTGTTTTGGAACCATAATGGCGTTCTTTCATTGTCAGATTAAAATCACTGTACTCCCTACATAACAGATTTGTGGGAATACTTCGACCGCACAGACTGAAGGAGATCAAGTCAGTTTTTGACTAACTTATCAAAGACTGTTAGGAGTGGACAGTAAATGCTGACATTTTTAGTGATATCCACATCCTATGATGATTAGATTTTTAAAAGACTCCACTATAATTTTCCAATCATCTGTTCAAATTAAATGAAATGTAAAATCAAATTCACTGGTACGAGAAAGGTCTTGCATAGAGTCTATCATGACCTAAGAACTTCTCAAAGCACTTATAGCTAATAAATTACTTTTGAAGTGTAATCATTGCTGTAACATTGGTAACATGACAACAAATTTGCGCAATGATAAACATGAAAAGGTTATCTTTTTTACTGATGTTGGTTGAGAGATAAATAACAGCTAACACCAGGAGGACTGAAATGCTGACATGTGATTTCTCATGTCACTGCTAAATGCCATAGAGGACTTAAGTTTCAAGTTTCATTCTGAAAAGCATAATCTTCAGCATTACTACACTCCACTGATGCTGAAGATTCGGCTTCTATTATGTGCTCATCTCTGGAGTGAGTCTTAAAACCACAATCTTCCAACTGAGGGTCAGGAATGCGACTGCAGAATCAAGGCAAGAAGGGCCATCTACTATTAAAGAACAAGACTATTTTCTTTTAAAAAGATTTCTATCATTACAGACCTATTTAAAGATTTCCACATGACTTGAAATATTTGATAACTGCAACTTCATTAGTACTTCTCATTGATACTTAACAGCCAAACATCATACTGAACATGGAATAAATTAAACTGCATGAATAAATTCCTAACATAAAAGGAAATCTAAAAGTCTTTCATAGGCATATAAACAGTAAAAAGGTAGCCAAATGAGAAATGAGGCCAATTTGGAATTAAATAATCAAAATACATGGAGCAGAGGACATTGCTAAGGTACTAAATGATTTTGTTTTGTACCTAACTTTACTAAAGACGATGTTGCTATGGTCATGGTGGAGAAGTGGAGATCACTGAAGCAATGGATGAACTAAGAATTAATAAACCGGAGGTATTAGAATGTTGGTTGTACTAAAAGTTGATAAGTCACCAGGACCAGAAAGGATGAGTTTGGGAACACTGACAAAAGTAAGGGAAGAATTTAGGGATGCATTGACCATAATCCTTCAATACTGCTTAGGTTTAGGGGTCATGCCAAAAAAGTTAGGAAATTCCAAGTATTACATGCATGTCCAGAAAATGGCACAAGGATAACTCCAGTAACCAAGACTAACTGTTTAATCCTGGTGTTGGGAAAGACTTCAGAAATTATAGTCCTGGATAAAATTAACAAGGACGAATGCTAATTAATTAAGAGAAAATAAAGCATAGAATTATAAAGCAAGACATGTTTAACTAACTTGAATGCTTTCTTTTGATGACAGAATGGACAAGAGTTGCTAATAATGATATAGTTAACGTGATGTACTGTACATTGATTTCTAAAGACATTGGTTAAAATACTACATAAAAGGCATGTGAGTAAAGTTGAAGCCGATAGAATTAAAGGAACAGTGGAAGTATGAATATAAAGCTGGCTGAGTGACAGAAACAAAGAGGAGTGGTGAACAGGTGTTTCTCAAACCGGAAAAAGAAAAATATTGGGGTTCACCTGGCAGTGGTTCTTAGGACCACTGCTTTTCTTGATATATATTAATGGCCCCATTGACTTGGGTGCACAGTGCACAATTTTAATATTTGTAAATGACACAAAATGTTGAAAATCTTTGAACCGTGAGATGGAATGTGATAGATTTCAAGAGGACATAGGCAAACTGGAAGAATGAATAGACATGTGGTAGATTAAATTTAGTTACACAGAAGTATTAAGTGATACAATTGGTAGGAAGAGCAAAGAGAGACAATACAAAATAATATACAATTCTAAAGAGGATGCAAGAGGAGGTACATGTGCATAAACCACTGATATTGTGCATTAATAAGATATATGGCTTTATCATGGCATATAGTACAAAAGTGAGAAAATTATTATGAACTTTTATGTACAGAGAAAGATTTCAGTCTCAACTGAAGTATTGTGTTCAATTCTCGGCATTGCACTTTCAGGATATGAAGGCATTGGAGAAGGCCCTGTAAAGATTTATGGGATTAGCTCCAGGATGATGGACCATCTACAAGGATAGATTGGAGAAGCTGGCACTATTCACCAACAGAAGGGAAGGTTCAGAACAGAATCAATAGAGGTAAGACCATAAGCCTCAGAAGCAGAAGCAGGCCATTCAACCCATTGAGTTTGTTCTGCCATTCAATGAGAACATGGCTGATCTGATAATCATCAACTCTACTTTCCTAGTGTTCTGAACAGATCAGTTCGGTAGGCACTGTTCCTACTGGTGGAAATGTTGAGAATCAGACAATATCAATTTAAGGAAATTGGCAAAAGCATCAAAGGAAAATTATTATTCACATAGTCTATGATTAGGATCTGAAATGAGCTGCCTTATAGTGTGATAGGGCCAGGTGCAAACATCACTTTCAAATGAGAATTGAATAATTAGCTGGATGGAAAATAACTTGCAAGGCTATGAGGAAAGAAAGTGCCATAGAACTCGGTCAGTTGCTGTTGTATAGAGACAGCATGGCCTCATGGACCTTAATGGCCTTCTTCAGTACTGTAACCTTTCTATGTTTTTTTTGTTCTTTATTTTTTTCATGAGGTGTGGGCATCACCAGCAAGCATTTGAGGCTCTTCCCTAAATGCTCTTGAACTGAATGACCAGATTGGCCATTTCAGAGGCAGTTAAGAATCAACAACATTACTATGGATCATATGTAGGCCAGACCAGGTAAGAACATGAGTGAACCAGATGGGCTTTTACAAAAATTGATAGTTTATTTACAAAAAAGATTTCCAATAATATATCTCTATCTACCTATAAAACCAATGACAATATTAATTTGACATTAATATCACTTCAATTTTTGCTGCCATGTAAGTACCATATGAATTCAATACAAATCAATCCAAAATTCAGCTTGAAGTTATCCAGGGATGTGATGGCTGAATTGTCAATGTACCAGCGAAGAAGTCAGTAAGGTGGTGTGGATGATCATTCTTCCTCACCTCCCATCATTATTGTCATGATGAAACCACCCATTACAGAAAGCCCATCAACTGGAACCCATGCAGACAAGTTAAGCACTTTCTTAAAAGATTTTATTTTCCCGCCATTTCACTTAACAAAATGTGTCTCTTTGAAGGACCTGTACTCTATCTTAATACTTAGTGTGTAACAATACTATGGCTTTAAGAGGTGCATTTTGTCGTGGTATTTTTTATGAAGAAAGGTTGAGACAGAGGTGCCAAGCTGTCCGCTTAAAGCCAATTAAGTAAACAGTTTGTGAGGCCTTGGATTTTTTTCCACGTTGGAGCAATAGAAGCAGCTTGAATCAAGCTCCCATAGCACCAGGACTTTTAGTTTTAGCTTTCAGTAGTTGCTGGAGTCTTGAAGCTTTTATTCATCTCTCTGTTACAGCTAGAAGCTGGGCTTCTCATCCTGCTGCTAGAATTGCACGTGAGACAAAGTATTTTACTCAATTTGCCTTTGCCAAGGGTGTTTATGGGATGTTACTATATTGGAACTGTTAATTAGTAGTTTATATGTATATTACTTTGTTAAGGATTTTGATAGTTATAGTTAAGCTAATTCTTTCATTTTAAGTTTTTTTATCTGCATTTTAGTGTAAAAATAAATTGTGTTTTGCTTAAAGTCGAGTAGCTTGACCAATCGAATTGCATCTGGGACACGCTTGTGAGATATTGTGTTATGATTCTCTTTACTAACTCACTCACAAGCGCTCTATGTTTACTATACCGTGTTTCCATTCATGCGTTCATAAAACCTCATTTTTGTAGTACATTTTACTCTTACAAAATAAACTAAGTTAAACATCCCTCCTTAGGCTGCCAACCCATTACTGTTTCTTTACACCTTTCAATTCTTATCAGCCTAATGTTGCAAGCAGTGTTTAGACCTGTTTCTGTATCAAAGGCTACACCTGAATAGGTGTTGATACTGTAACCTACTCAGAACAATGCCATCCCCGTCATTGTGTCTCCATAACTCACTCGAAGCTATGGTAAAATTATAATATTAATTAGCCCTTAGTAACTGTCTCTGGGGACCTGAATAGGCTGCAAGACATCAAAGAGTTTCCCCTACCAGCATATCCCTACAGTCTGCTGCTTTTGTCTCTTTGAAATTTCCTTATACACTACCTATTTGTACTATCTATATCTAACTTTTAAATAGGACTACCATCTTGTACTTACATACGGATTTATACATTTTAAATACATATTAAATAGGGCTGCTACCCCCTTTAAGAAACTTACTATGAAAATAGTAGTTCCATAAAACTGCATGAATGAATGTGTAAGAATGTGTAAAAACCAGCAATAGTAGATGAAATCTCATGACCCAGCTGCGGGAGATCAGTTTAATATCCCCTATACTTTTATTTAGTACACATTTAATTTCTCACTTGTTTAGATCATCTAGGTCTAGTATTACTAACTTTAAAGACAAAAGGACTAACACCTCCTAATTATGCAAACTCAGACTGTACACACATTCTAATTACATCAGGAGTAACAGCCAGCATTTAGCAAGTGCTTAAACTATCTCCTGCTTCCCCAGGACAGATGTCACACAAACTTGTGTACAATAGATACAACTATGTGACACCATAGTGCTAAAATTTTAATGTATGTAAAACTGTGTATAAAAGAGGCTACTGCAAAACTGTACCTTGGATTCCATCGACACGTCAAACTGTGCTACTGTGAGTGCTCAAAAATGAGGCTTTTTCGCCACTCACCAATCTCGGTCACTACTAAACAAAATCCCACATGCCTTACACATACCATTAAATTAAGAAAAGTTAGAGTCTAGGCTATCATGTTAATATATTTTGAGCAGGTTTGGTCTGGTGCATAACAAATTTTCAATCATGACATTTCCCTATAATGTATTCTCAAACTCAAAACTAACAACAGAAGAACAAAGGAGAGAAAAGAATATGCAGAATACTATAGCAAACACAAATTGCAGAACAGACTGGGGCTATTTTCCCTGGAGCATCAGAGATTGAGGGGTGACCTTATAGAGGTGTATAAAATCATGAGGGGCATGGATAGGGTGAATAGCCAAGGTCTTTTTCCCAAGGTAGTCAAGTCCAAAACTAGAGAGCATAGGTTTAGTCAATACAGTGTGGAGCTGGAGGAACACAGCAGGTCAGGCAGCACCAGAACAGCAGGAAAGTTGACGTTTCAGGTTGGGACCCAAGAGTCCCAACCCCAAATGTCGACTTTCCTGTTCCTCTGGTGCTTCCTGACCTGCTGTGTTCCTCCAGCTCCACACTGTGTTGACTGACTCCAGCATCTGTAGTTCTTGCTATCTCTGAGGGCATTTACTTCAATTG
>NC_063341.1:42635561-42665256 GCF_021869965.1 Rhincodon typus
TCATAGGAGCAGAGCCTCTCTGCTCCTATGATGCTGCTTGGCCTGCTGTGTTCATCCAGCCCTGCACTTTGTTGTCTCGGATTCTCCAGCATCTGCAGTTCCTACTATCCCTAGATTAATTTAGTTTATCTGGTCAGAATGGACGAGTTGGCCTGAAGGGCCTGTTTCCATGCTGTACAATTCTATGTCTCTATAACAGTGAAAAACAGTGAACAAGCATAAGATATCTAGCACCCTTCTGTCCACAAAAGTGCAATAATGCTGTATTGATTTTATTTTCTTTCCTGAGTTACTATCTCAAAAGGATCCAAGTAAGCCAATATCTTGTGTCTCTACATAGATATATAGGCACATAAACATACACAGATAGATTCATACATATGTATATGTATCTGTATACAATATAGATGTATCTTCCTGCTCATCATTTCCACCATCCTGACATTAATGTCAACATTAAATCAATTCCACAATTAAGCATACTTCTTGCAGAAATCAGTGGAGAAACATTTAGACAGAAACCAGCTATGAACTGACCTCTACTTCATAATGTAAAGAATGTAATAAAGTTGGAAACAATGATTGTAAACTTGCGTTCCCATTCTAAACAGACTCTCAATTTTGTTTTCTTATGATGTTTCCTAAGCTAAAAAGAATCAATTGTAATCATATTGAGTGGCAATTTTCCAGATGTGGTTTGACCAAGGCCCTGTATAACTACAGTAAGATACCCCTACTTCTGAACTCCAATCCTCTCCAATGAACACCAATATGCCCTTTACCTTCCTAATTTCTTGCTGCATCTGCCTGTACACTTACTTGGTCTACAAAGGACACCCAGATCCATTTATTGCCACTCTCTGTTTCCCGTCTGTCAACTAATTCTCAATCCATGCCAATATATTACTGACTCTCCCATGTGCTTTAACTTTGCCTGCTAACTAGTGGAACTTTATCACAAGTCTTCTGAAAATCCAAACACACCAGATCCACTGGCTTTCACTTATCTCTCCTACTAGTCACATCCTCAAAAAGGTTCCAAGAGACTTGTTAAGCATGATTTGCCTTTCATAAACCCATCCTGGCTTGGTTAAATCTCATTAATGCTTTCAAAATTTTCTGTTATCACAGCTTTTATAATAGACTGTAGCAATTTACCCACTATTGATGAAAGCCAATTGGCTGTAAGCTTCTCTCCCTCCCTTTTTAAATTCTCTCCCTATTTGCCACTCTCCAACCTATAGGAACTGCTCCAGAATCTATAGAATTTTTGAAGATGACCACCAATATACCCAGTATTCCCAAGGCCATTTCTGTTGGTACTCTGGGGTGTAGATAATCAGACCCTTGTGATTTGTCAGCCTTTAACCTCATCAATTTCCCAGCACCATTTTCTTACTAATTCTCAGTTCCTTCAATTCTGCCCTTGGTTCCCTCACAATTCTGGGAGTTATTTTATGCCCTGTTTTGTGAAGACAAAACTAAAGTACATGTTTAATTCTTCTGCAATTATTTGTTCCCCATTATAATTTACCTGGGTTCTGACTAGAAGGAACCTATTTTCTCTTCACATATTTAAAGAGGCTTTTAGAGTCAACTCCCATGTTCCCTGCAATTTTGCTCTCATACTCAATTTTCCCCCTCTTTATCAAACTTATTGTTCCCTTTTGTTGAACTGAAAAATGCTCCCAATCCTCTGGCTTGATGCATCTTCTGGCAATTATACATGTCTCCTTTTTGGAGCTAATACTATCCCTAATTTCTTTTGTACATTATGGTTGAGCCACCTTTCCTCTTTAATTTTGTGCCAGACAAGCATTAATGATTGTTGTAATTCACACATCCTTTTAATACGAATCATTGCCCATCTACCATCAACACCTTTAGTAAGGTTTCCCAGTCCATCCTTTTTTAGAGTTAGGACCCTTGTTTCGGATTTAACTACTTCATTCTTCACCTTAATGAAGAAATCTGTCATATTATGATTGCTTTTTGCAAGGGACCCCATACAACAAGATTGTTAATTAGTCCTTTCTCATTGCGCAGTGCCCTGTTTAGAATAGCCTGTTCCCTCAACATATTGGTCTAAAAAAAATGATCACATACATAGTCCTGTAAGCTCTCCTCCATAAAACCATTGTTAGTTTGGTTTGTTCCATATGTAAATTAAAATCATCCATGTTTGCAGTTGTATCCTTATTGCATGCATCTCTGACTTCTTGTTTAATGCCTTCTCTTACATCTCTACAACGGCTTGAGGCCAATAGACAACCTCCAACAGCATTTTCTGCCTCTTGCTGACTCATATGTCCAGCCATACAGATTCCACGTCATGATATTCTGAGCCAATATCCATCCCGGTGATTGCATCAAATATTTTCCTTTACTAAAAATGCTACCTCACCTCCTTTTCCTTTTTGCCATCCTCCCTAAACAATGAATACTCCTAAATAATCAGTTCCCATCCTTGGCAAACCTGCAGCCCTGTCTCTACTATAACACGGTTTATATCTATATCTCTGCTAATTCATCTACCATATCAATTAATTGTTGATAAATTTGATTAATTGGGTTGATTAATTTTAAATTACCCAAGACTTCAATGGTTACAAGGAATATGTTGACACCAACAGCTGGTGTTGAGTGGAATGCTTTGCTACAGGAGGAATTTGAGGAACAGACTAATGTGTTCTTTTGGGAAACCTGGATAAACATTTGAAGCAGAAAACATTACTGTAAAGAGTTGAACAGAGATGATGAGTAAAATGATTTCCTATGTTATAAGTTGTTTTGTGCTTTGCGATGTGATATCCTATTTTGATTGAAGTAAAGTAACAATGACAGCCTGACCAATAAATAAGAAACAATTCAGGGTCCAGCTGAGAAGAATGGCAATAAAAACTGGAAGAACTGTGGATGCTGTAAATCAGGAACAAAAACAGAAGTTGCTGGAAGAGCTCAGCAGGTCTGGCAGCATCTGTGAAGAGAAAATCAGAGTTAACATTTCGGCTCCGGTGGCCCATTCTGAGGAAGGGTCACTGGAGCCAAAATGTTAACTCTGATTTTCTTCACAGGTGGTGCCAGACCTGCTGAGGTTTTCAGGCAATTTCTGTTTTTGTTCCTGAGAAGAATGGCAGCTGTCCAAAGAAGAACAGGATGCTGAAAATGAGCAAGGCTTTGTTCAAAGAACAGGACAGACTGGATCTCTAGATCAAAAATAGTGCAATATTTAATTTAATCAATTAAACATAGAAGACTGAACTGTAGTCTGAAAATTGAAGTAAATGAATATGGTGACAAAACAACTGGTTGATGATGTGTATAAATGCTGTTAAATGGCAAAGTATCATTTCGTAGGCAGGAAGTGTAGGTACCTATCTGAAAATGCTTTATCCATATAGGATCAATATAGTTTTGTACAATACACCAGTGTTACAGTTCAACAGTGGATTCGGTAGGATGTCACAAAATACTCCATGAGTTTAGTGATACTAATTACAAGTTTATTGATTGTAAAAATATACATATAAAGCAGTGATGAATATATTAAGTGATAAATTAATATATTGAGCTAAATATATATACATACCTTAAGCAGTAAAACATATTAACCAGTAAGTATATATAGTAGTAAACATATATTAAGCAGTAATCTACTTTAGATATATTAGAAACATATGCAAACTGATGAGTGCTGAAACTACTTTAGACATGTTCAACAATGAGTCTCACTGCCTCCTGCCCATCGGGGATCCCGCTTTATGACAGCTGGCCTAGAGAACTCGGGGCTTCTGGCACCATTCATACTCCCATTTCAAGATGAAGTACCCTGAATAGGGCAAAGTCCCCGATATTAACACTATTCTGAATCTAAGATCACATGCTGTATTATCATTTGTGGTACTTTCAGTAGTTTCCCAGAATTCCATTATGCTGAAACAACATGTCCAGGTGGCCCCATGTAACGGCTCTTCAAGACAGTTCCCATTGATAAGTTCGTACCACATGATTACTTTTTGGTCAAAACAGGCTGTAATAGCATTGGGTCTGTTTTCCAGTACTTTTCCACTTTATTTCAATTGGTTATTGTCATGTCCAGTAAGTCTTTACAATTAAGCCTTAATGCTCTGGTTTGAAGACATTATTTTTTAAGCCTACCACTACAACCAGACGTATAAAATATCCTGAAATGAGCACTACCCTTCTGTTTCAAAATTCTATTCCCTAAATAAAATACATTTGTAGATTTTTTTTATCCAGTTTGCTATGAAAGAAAATCTATCCCGATATTTCAAGTTGTCTTTCTGTATTCCTACCTATTGTGATGAAAGTTCCATTATATATGCATTATGTTTTGAGATTTGAATTTTAAAATATAGACAACCATGGGTCTATTTTCTAAACGTGTATTTTTTTTAAGGTTAGAAAGTTAAGTGTCTCTGAGAAAACTGGTAGTGTTGATGGATAAAATGTAAATATGCTGAGTTTGGAACAGAACAGAAAGCCATTAGTTTAGTTTAACAAGAAAGTTCAAAGTCTTAGTTCAGAAAAGATAACAGTATCACCTGGAAAAAGATTAAAGTTTTTAATTGAGAGCAATCAGTCACCATAGCCAAAATGCTTAGTTTGTGATGCTTCCATGCCAGGAGAGCTTGTATAGAAATCTTTGGGTTGTTAGAAATGGAAAAGGTTTGGGCCATCAGAATTGTGAAAGGTTCTTGTGAGAGGAACTTGAACAGAATCGTACAAATGTCTCCAATATCCAAGTAACAGGAACTTGGAGGAGCTAGTTAAGAATAAACTTACAGAGTTGAGGTCAGGGTGAACTTTCTGTGAAACTGAGTATCTATAAAAGGGTATCATTAGGGAACCATATTGAGACTTTATTTTAGTATTTGTATTAAGATCTTTCTAACTGTCTTTTATATATTTGTTTATTTTTTGAATAATGAACTATGATCTGCTGTTAAAGACCACATGAAGCCTTGCATGAGTAAGTTTTAGTGACTAACCACCATGGTAACCAACTGCATAAAATCAAACATACGATCTATTAAATGAGATTTCCTTCTGGGATCTGTCTTATCCAACATTGCCATCAGCTGGGATCAGAGCAATATTGGAAAGGTATTTTATTAAGAGCTTGCATCATAGAGCATAACACATGACATAGAGCATACACATGTTATATTATATTTTCCCCATAGACACCAGACCATCAAGAATTCATGAGGACCCTTCATCAGGGTCCAGGCCCGAAACGTCAACTCTCCTGCTCCTCTGATGCAGCCTGACCTATTGTGTTCCTCCAGCTCCACGCTGTATTGACTCTGACTACAACATCTGCAGTTCTTGCTATTATCAAGAATTACAGATTTATAGAAATTATACATTTGCTACACACACTAAACTCTGACCTCATTGTTTTCTCATTCATTAATCAAAAATACATTGTTTCAAAGTACTGCTCTAAGCATTTTTTTTTAACTTTTTACAGGATGTGGACATACCTGGTTAGGGCAGCATTTGTTGCCTATCCCTAACTGACCTTGAGAATTTGGTCCCGAGCCAATTTCTCAAACAGCTGGCATCCATGCGTTGTAGCGACATCCATAGTGCTGTTAGGGAGGGACCTCCTGGAGATGATCCAACAGCAGTAAAGAAATGGCAATATAGTTCTAAGTCAGGATGGTGTGCAACCTGGAGGGGAACTTGTACTGCTAATGTTACTTGTAATGAGAAGATTTATGAAGGGCTAAGAGCTATTTATAGATTTAACTACCATCAGGTTTTCTATCTGCATTCAGACTAAGGACAAGTGGTGTTTCTGTCTTAAGCAGCATGAGAAAAGTCTGAGTGAAATATACTTGTTCGAGCATGCAGTGGTAAGAACCTACTTATGTCCTCTAGCAAGACTACACTAACGACTTCAGCACTAGCAAGTCACATCAGAATGAAAATGTTACACTAAATGCCCAGCAGGTGGTATCGTTTATTCTCCCAAAACAATATTTTCACTCCAATTCAGTTAGTTCTTTTCAGCAAATTCAAGCTTTGCTAATTTTTAGTTTTTGAATCAATTTAAAAAGCTGAAATTAGTGTATTTTTTTAAAATGCACATCATGACATGGTTGCTGGCACAGTAATATGCAATTAACTGTAAACTTTCCAACTAAAATGTCCAAGCAACAGCTCCCTCAGCTAGCTAATTAATATTTATCTTAAAAGTATTCCATTATGACTTGTTCCAGAACAAAAACCTTCCCTTTTCAAAAAAAAATGCATTTTTTTCTCACAAGCACAATCTGCTTTTTTGTCTCCCCTCCAAGTAAATGTCAATATTTACCATTCACAGAGACAGGAGAGGGGAGGTAAGAATGCCTTCAGTGCTAATAATTAGATAATGAGATTCATTTTATATCTTTATATCTGTAAAATCAAAAAATGTGCAGACCACATTCGGATACTTTGTACAGAAAGGGATATTTTAATTTCAGCATAGAAATCAGCACTGAAGAAAACTCATAACAGAATTCCAACAAAAACTAATTACCATTTTTGTTTTGATGTATAAGGAGAACCTTTAGCTCAGAATACAATTTTCCCTCCAAAAATCCATTTAATCTAATGGCAACTTTTCCTGTAGCGAGAACAAACAACTTAGTTGTCATCTAAATATTTGTAATTTCTATAGGTTATACTTAGCATCCATCTCTCTCAAAGATCACTTTATCGTAAATTAAACAGAAGATCTGCAGACCTAATAGTATAATCAACTTAAGCATTGCTAATAGATCACTATTAGCTTTTCAAACCAGAACTAACTACATATCATACCAGAACATTGGATGTGAACCCCACAAAAACAGTAAATCACTTTTGAAAAAGTAAATGCAAATCAATTCTCTAAACACTAAAAAAAAGATTGTTTAACAGCAATGGTATTTTTACAAATGTCAAATCTGTCATGTGTAAGTGTCTTTCTATTTTCTGTATTTTTTGTTCATGGACTGATATGGGAAAATAATTGTTTTAAGCCAATGGTTACTGAAGGCTTACTGCAGTTTTTAAAAGCAAATAACCTGATACTCATTGTAAGCGCTGTTTACATGGCTGCTGATTCAAGCAGTCATCAGAGAAGTCAAATGTGCTGGAGCTAAGGGACTATACAAATGGAGGTTCAGACAGTAGCAAGTATCTAATTGTGTGTAGACCAATGGCCAGTTATGGATGCAATGGATGCCAACAACCATGTGATTGGTTCTAAAGTAATTGAATGGATTGGAGCTGATAGAGGGAGTGAGAAGCCAGCTAATCTTCATCTACCCAGGAGTCACTGATCCCTACAGTAAAGCCCACTTTAAGCCTGAAGGAAAGCTGTTTATTCTTCCTTCAGCAGTTTATGTAAGTTTTGACTTCTAATTAATAAGTCATAAACCTTTTATAAGTGTGAACCAGCCATCATTTACCTCCTCCAAACTAGTAACAGCATCTGTAGAAGGAAGACTGAGAAGCAGCTCACTGATTAGCACAAGAATAATCTCAATAGATCCTGTGAACAGAGACCACCGAACTGCTTTTCCAGCCTTCCCTCCAACCATAATACCTGATTATATCTGTCTTTGTGTGTTTGTGTGTGTGTGTGTGTAAAGGGGAGTTTATAAGGGGTTCAAGCTTTAACAAGTAGTGCTATATGCTGATGCTTCCTAATTGTTTACCTGTAGACCCAAGCCTGTTTACTTGTAATAAATAGCAATTCTTGTTAAGTACAGAAATCTGGTCCATGCTTTCTGTCATGCTTTGTGGATTTTGTATACTTTTCTAAAAAATTACCTCATATGTTGACTGGAATAGTAGGTTTTGATTTCCAGTGCACTACCTCAGTAATACATGACAATGGACCATAACCCAGTATCACCTACCGAGATATTGAACTTTTAATTACAAAATGTTCTTTGTTTTAAAGAAAAGAGGTTATACAGCCAAAATAAAAGGCTGAGAATGTAAATTCTAAGCAAAATAATTAAGTGCCTATGTGGAAAGCCTGGAGGATTATCCCCAGACTTGAGGAAGACCATGGAATGTTACATCTGACAGGGATCAAGGAAATTTCAAAGAGAAAGACTTCAAATGGAGAAATGCACTGCAATCTGAACTGTAATCTCCAGGTGAGTTATCTCATATTATGGATACGCTGGGAGAAAAGACATAGTCTTAGCAAGAGTTTTTTTTAAATTCATTCATGGGAAGTGGGCATCACTATCTGGGTCAGCATTTATTGTCTATTCCTACTTGCCCTTGAGAAGGTCATTGTGAGCTGCCTTCTTCAACTGCTGCAGTCAATTTGGCGTAGAAAGAGACATAATGCCATTAGGAAGATATGTTAGTGTTTTCCCCTTTCAAGAGTATGTAAAAACAGGGGTTTAACACCAGTTTCAATCCTGGTCTGTATGTGTTAGTGAATGAAGGTATCTACTGTCAGAGTCCCAGCTGAGAAAATCCCTAGTTATCTCTACGCTACAGGTAAAAATAAAGGAAGTCTCGCTCTCTTTGCTGGAAATCAGAACGCAAGTGAAACAACAGTCTAAAAAAAACCAGGAAGTTAACCTGCAAACCCAAGCATCTCAAAATCAAATGCTTGTTTATTAAATTTGGGTTATCCGTGTCACCCAGTGTTACAGCCACAATGTCCCATCATTTACACTTCATAGAACACAGAGACTGATCCATAAAGCTTTTTAACTTTCATCTTTTTTGGACTCACTTCACATTTCTAATCTGCGTCCATGTGTGATATCCTTTATGTAATTCAAGTATAAAGATGTATTGACAATGAAGATTTATTTCATTGAATCCCTACAGTGTGGAAACAGGCCATTCGGCCCAACAAGTCCACACCACCCCTCTGAAGAGCATCCCACCCAGACCCATTCCCCTGTATTTCCCATGTCTAACCCACCTAACCTAAAAATTCCTGGGCACTATGGGCAATTTAACATAGCCAATCCACCTACCCTACACATTTTTGGACAGTGGGAGGAAACCTATGCAGACACGGGGAGAATGTCCTGCATTCACACAGACAGTCGCCTGAGACTGGCATCAACCCCGGGTCCCTGGTGCTGTGAGGCAGCAGTGCTAACCACTGAGCCACCGTGCCACCCAGAGGTCCAGGGCTGACATACATTTGTCCAGAGGTGACATAAATCACAAGTATTGTCTTGTACAAGTCCCAATTAACTTTTATTCTGCCTATAAAAAAGTTTGGAGATAATGATTGTACGATACTGAAACAAAACTAAACCAGCATTCACTAAATTATGCTCAAAAGATCCAAGTACACCATTCACCTTTCCTTTTTACCTGAACAGCTTTTATTAAGCCATTAATATTTCTTCAGCTTTTCAAGAGACAGGGTGGTTGAGGGTCAACAGACTCAAGATAAAATTGGCGGTGGAACGACACTGTGATTCTGAGAGTGAACCTAAGGGAAAAGAGAGCAGAAGACCCACAAAACCTGAGGAAGCGTTGATAGTCCCCAACTTTCATGGAGAGACTGTCAATTGGATAAAGGGCAGATTGGGTGCCCTATTTTTGGCCTGGCTGGGCAGGACAGTAAGTAGGGCTGATTTGGTTGCTGTTTCTCTGAATAATGTGCAATGATTTTTTTGAGAGATGAGTTTTATAACGACACTCTGCATTGCGATTAACACAGGCATGTGTCCTTTGCTGTAAGTCCTTTTGGTTTTAGATATAAAAGCTATTCAAATTTACAGATTGAATAATGGAATTGTTACTGATGGAGCAGCAGATGGAGAAGGTTGGGGTCTAAGAAATGTAGTTGCTGCTCCTTGCTTTGTGAATTCCACATTGGAGGTACCCCTCAACAAAGTAAAGGATAGGAGGGAGATCCTTTTCTGGAGATGACCACCTCCAAATAGGCTGAGATTGATGTGGCTGAAAAAGTGAGTAAATGAAATACAGTCTCCAGTTCTGAGGAAGGGTCACCGGGCCTGAAACGTTAACTCTGTTTTTTTTTCCTTCACAGATGCTACCAGACCTATTGAGCTTTTCCAGCAACTTTGTTTTTGTACAGTCTGCAGGACCTGGGCCCAGTGTTGAAAAATGTTTGATTATCTTGTTTGCTCCGGCATGCAACTACAAAATATATGATAGGCTGAGCCATAGCAATACTGAGAACCTGTCAGCAATGATGCATGGAGCTCCAAATGTAAATAAGTAATGGTGTTAGCCATACAGGCTTGCACTGCCTTATTTCTGTCTGTCTGTCTCTCTCTCTCTCTCGTCCTTGTAGAAGAAGCAGATAGATAATGTATCTCAGAGGTCCAGTCAGGAGGAGGGACTCCATACCTATATATCATTCCCACAATACAGGAGGAAGCCATATAAATTGCCAAAGTAACGAGGTTAGTCAGGGAAGGTGACATTGGAATTGTTGGTGAAGGCAGTGAATAGAAACTGAAAAGTTATATTAACAGGGAGATGATGGCCTACTGGTATTCTCACTGGACTGTTAATCCAGAGACCCAGTTAATGTTCTGGGGACCTGGATTCAAATTCCGCCATGGCAGATGGTAGAATTTGAATTCAATAAAAATCTGGAATTAAAAGTCTAATGGTGACTAGGAATCCATTGTTGATTGTCAGGAAAACCAATCTGGTTCACTAATATCATTTAGGAAAGGAAACAGCCATCCTTACCTGGCCTAGCCCACATGTGACTCCAGACCCACAGCAATGTGGTTGACTCTTAACTGCTCTCTGGGCAATTAGGGATGGGCAATAAATGCTGGCCTGGCCAGCAACACTCTCATCCTGTGAAAGAATATTTTTTAAAAAGGGGTGCATTGCACTCCAGCCCCATCCAACAGCATGGAAATGCTTCAATGCCAGAGAGGCTCCAACTCCGCAAAACCAGTTCTCATCACCTCTTCTTGAATGTCCCACAGCTTTGAATGTCAAGGCAATTGAACAAAATCCTGCACAATCAACAGGCAAAGTGCAGATTGCAGACAGATCACCATCGCAGCTTGCAATCACACTCTTCATCAGAACAGAGGCAGTCACTTTGGTGTGTCTTTGTGCTCAATTAAACATTGGTGATATTGGCTGATGAGTAAGGCATCAATAAATAGGAGAAGGTATGAGTGGCAGCAAGGGTACTCCCTTTTGAATGATGGAGGACAGCCACAGCCAACACAGTTGGATGTAGATGCAGGTCCTCAGGAGTCACTGGAAAGAAGGATGTACCAAGACCAGCAGCAGTAGGTGTACTTTCGAATGATAGTTTTCCCTGAGATAGCATCCAATCACAGGCTGAGAATGAAGGAACTCATGCAGCTCATGTATGCCACCGGGGTTCCTCAGTGCTTTGTGCATGTGCCCTCCTTCTTTGAGAGATTGGCCAGCTTCACGGAGATCCATTTGTGATAGCACCTGAACTTGAACATACTGAAACTCATTAGCAAGTATCATTCTTCATGTCTGTTAATATTTTTCCATTCCCCCCAATCAACCTTATCCCTGTAAAGAGTTCCTTTTCTGGAATTTCTCTTCCAATAGCACCTTCTCAACCTTCAGACCAGAAGACCACAAGATATACAAGCAAAATTAGGCCATTCGGCCCATTGAGTTTGCTCCACCAATCAATCACGGCTGATATGTTCCTCAAACCCATTCTCCTGCTTCCTCCCCGTAATGCTCGATTCCCTTACCAATCTATCCTCAATGACTTGGCCTCCTCAGCCCTCTGCAGCAATGAGTTGCATAGATTAATCACCCTCTTCCTGAAGAAATTCCTCCTCATCTCAGTTCTAAAGGGTCATCCCTTCACTCTGAGGCTGTGCCTTCAATTCCTAGTCTCTTCAACTAGCGGAAACATATTCTCCACCTCCACTCTTTCTCGACCTCTCAGTATTCTGTAAGTTTCAATCAGATGCCCCCCTCATCCTTCCAAACTTCATCAAGTAAAGAGCCAGAGTCCTCAACCATTCCTCATATGACAAGCCCTTCATCCCCAGGATCATTCTTGTAAATTTCCTCTGGACCCCCTCCATTGCAGCACAGCCTTCTTTAAAGCCCAAAACTGCTCACAATATTCTAAATGTGGTGTGACCAAAGTTTTATACAGCCTCAGCAGTACATCTCTGCTCTTATATTCTAGACCTCTTGAAATGAATGCTAACATTGCATTTGCCTTCCTAACCACCAACTGTTAACCTACATATTAAGCTTAAGAGAATCCTGAACCAGAACTTCAAAGTGCCTTTGTGCTTCAGATTTCCAAAGCCTTTTCCCATTTAGAAAATAGTCTACACATCTATTCTTCCTAACAAATTGCAAAAATTTCACATTTTCCCTCATTGTATTCCATTTGCCACTTATTTGCCACTCTCCTAACCTGTCCATGTCCTTCTGCAATTTCCCCAACACAGAGATCTACTAGTCACCTGCTGTCATCCTGAAAAAGGCCCCTTTATCCCCACTGTCTGCCTTCTGTCAGTCGTCCAATCCTCTATCTATACCAATGCCTTGCCCCTAACACCATGAGCTTTTATCTTGTTTAGCAGCCACCTGTGCAGCACTCTCAGCACCTGTTAGCACTTTTCTTTCTACCCCGATAACACTGTACATCAGGGTCTCTCATTCCCTTCTTGCATCACTGATATAATTATCTTCCTGTAGTTTTGCATTGACTCCTCCACTTTAATTTACCCCATCTATCTCTATAGCTCTGTACCAGATCGACCTCAGCCCATCATCATCATCTGCAGCCATTCCTCTAAACTCATCCCATGTCCCATATGACCTTCTGAAATGCAGTTCTTGCATATTTTACATATTTTATTTATTCACTCATAGAATGTGGGCATTAGTGATAAAGGCAGCATTTATTGCCCATCCATAACTAGCCTTGAGAAGGTGTTGGTGAGCCACTTCTTGAACAACTGACTGGTGATTCAGTCCTATTAAGTAGACAATTCCAAGATACTGATTTGGTGATGATGAATAATGTTATATTTCCAACTCGGGATAGTGTGTAAGAAGGAAGGAATTCTGGAGGTGGTAGGGTTTTCTAGAGGTGGTACACCTGCTGGCCTTGTCCTTCAATGTGGTATACTTTATGGGTTTAGGAGGTACTAATGAAGAAGCCCTGAGTGTGTTGGTGCAGTGCACAGATGGACCACACCGTAGTGTCTTTGAAACTGTGGTGAAGGGACTGAAATTGGTGGATGTTACATAAATTTTAATTTTAATAATGTTAAGTAGGGATTAGTATTAAACTTGTATGCCTCAAAAATATCTGTGACACAGTTGCTGTTTTGGTGATAGAATCAATCTAATGCCATTGCAGTCAGAACGGTCTGAAAGGTCATTAGTCACATGGTTCTAGAACTAGATAGGCTGTACAGTAGAATAGGAATTCAATTGATTGGAGGATTATTGAAGGAATCTAGGATCTAATTAAACATAATGATCTCTGGCTTTACAGTCTGCGGTACTATTGTACATTATATCATCAGTGTTACCACTTGTACCTGATTCAAAAGAGATGAGTTCATATGCCACGTCACAGAGTTGAGAATTTAATTTATGCTAACACTGCAGCGTAGTACTGAAGAAGTGCTGCACTTTTGAGGTTTTTCATCCAGCTCTTAGATGAACTTAAAATATTCCATTATATGGTCCAAATAAAAGGATAAATATCCTATTGTTCTGGCCAATAATTATTTCTCAACTAACATCACTAAAATAGATTATCTGGCTATATCCAAATACTGTTTATGGAGTCTTACTATGTGGAAATTAGCTACCACGTCTTCTTTCCTCACAACAATGACAATGTTTGAGTTCATTGCCTGTAAAGGACTTTGAGATGTAGATTATTAAAGGCACTATCTTTATTTCTGCAGTTACATTCACAGACGTTTGACTTTTAGTAATATTGATTTAGCTGGTGGAAGAATCTTGACATTTCTCCAGATAGGATGCTGGAAATACATAAAATCAATTTTACTGAATCCACCTAAAATCTTCAGCATAAAATAGTTCTTTAAAAAAAGTTCAAACGTTTGAATTTTAAAACAGTAATCGTTTTGAAATATTGTTGGTTTAAAATATTTAAACCAATTAGATGTAACACTAAAAATGATAAATTATAGATTACACAAGCACTTAAATGAATTCACACATGCAACTGCTGCCATCTATAGGTATTACATCTAGTTTTGTTTTCTCAGCATTGTTAACCCAAAAAAAGTGGAGTCATCCCTAAAAATAAGAGATTTATTCATTACCTATAATATATTACGTACTGTACATATAGAACAAATCCTCTAAATTGTTTACATAATTCAAAAACATAAGTTATTAACAAAGGCAATCTAATAATTGTTGGGGATTTTAATCCTCATAAAGACTGAGATGATCAAATTGTCAGGGTCGGCCTGAAAGGTGAGTTTGTAACTCCTACACAAACTTTACCTGTTTTTCCACATCTGAAAGGAACAAATTTCTTCTTTCCGCTCACACTTGGCTTGTCTCAACAACTGAAACGCAGGCACAAGAAGTGAATTGATAGCAAACAATTACTTCAATGTAAGCACCAAAATGTTAATGACAATCTGGATACTTAGTCCATGCACCTAATTTAAGCAATATTTTTTGATCTTACTAAAATATCTAATTATCTTTAATACATCCTCTGTGGCTGTTTAAAGAAGACTTTATAATTTTGTTACTACAAAAACCTGCATCTTAATTTTTAAGGATCATTGCCTTGAGACCTATTTTTTTCTTGCAAGCCATTCCCAATTTTATCCAGTTGATTAAACACTGCTATGGTTCCAGTCCTCTCTTTTTTAATTTGTATCAGTTCTGTGATTAAATAAATAGAACTGCAGGAAATGCAATATACCCACAGTTCACATTTATCAGCTTTACACGTTCATTGTTGAGCTTTTCAACCCTGAAAATTGTTCAAGTCAATATGCATTGATGAGTGAAATGGTGAAACCAGATCTGAAATACTGTCAATTTTTGTTTTTATTTATTCATGGGATGTGGGCATCACTAACTGGGCCATCATTTATTATCCAATCCTAATTGTCTTTGAGAAAGTGGTGGTAAAATAACAATCTCTCCCTCAGCAAAATGAAAGAGCTAGTCGTTAACTTCAGGAAGCAAGGTGGAGGGCATGCCCCTGTCTACAGTAGTGGTTCTGAGATGGAGATGGTCAAGAGAGTCAAGTTCCTAGGAGTGATGATCACCAACAATCTGTCCCGGTCCACCCACGTTGATGCAATGGTCAAGAAAGCACGAAAGTATCTCTACTTCCTCAGAATGCTAAGGAAATTCAGCATGTCCATAAAAACTCTTACCAATTTTTATAGACGCACCATAGAAAACATTCTGTCTGAATGCGTCACGGCTTAGTATGGCCTGCTCTGCCCAGGACCATAGCAAACTACAGAGAGTTGTAAACACAATCAGTCCATCACACAAGCCAACTTTCCATCCATTAACTCCATCTATACTTTAGGCAGCCAACATAATCAAAGACCTCACCACCCACCCATGGTTATAATCTCTTCCAACATCTTCAATTGGACAGAAAGTCCAAAACACATGTACCAACGGATTCAAGAACTGCTTTGTCCCTACTGTTATTAGACTTCTGAATGGACCTCTCAAGTTTTAAATTTGGTGTTGATCTCGCTCTTTGAGCACCTTCTCTGCAGCCGTAACATTGTATTCTTTGCTCTGTTCTATTATCCTAATATGCTTTGTGTGGTATGATCTGCCTGCACTGCATGCGAAACAAAGCTTTTCACTGTACCTAAGTACATGTGACAATAATAAATCAAATCAAATCAAATCAGAAAAAACTTGCCATCTTGAACCATTATAGTCCATCCGGTGCAGGTAGACCCACAATAAAATTAAGGAGGAAGTTCTAGAGTTTTGGCCTATGACATTGAAGGTATAATATATTACCAAGTCAGGACGGTGAGTGGTTTGGAGGAGAACTAGCAGGTGGTGGTGTTCCCATGTATCTGCTGCCCTATCCTTCTGGGGGGGGAGGGGTTTCAATGATGCTGTCTAAGAAGCCACGGCAAATTTCTGCAGCATTTTGTAGCTGGTACATTGTGGTCAGATAAGCACCAAGACTAACGCATTGCTCTGCATTAAATTCTCTCCATCGTCTCCTACTAATTACTTCTCTTCTCTTCTGTAGGTACTAGCAGCATCCAGGAATCGTCAACTAAGAAGAGGTAGTATCCTAACCCCTTTATACCAGCACTAGTTGTGAGGAGGAAGCCTGCAAAACTTCAAAGGATGCACCAGCAAGGCATGCACTTCACCCTTCACCAGGATAAAGACTGTCACCTCAGTGGGTATTCGATCTAGATTAGACCCGGGGACAAGATCTGTTGAGCACATCACTGACACTGTCCGCAGTCAATTTATGTGAAAATGCCTGAAGTCTCAGGCACTTAGATGATTGCTGAAGACAAGGGACTGGCTCAGTCCTTTGCAGGTGATACACCTGTGTACTCAGTCATAAGTGAAATGCTCAACCTGCAGAGAAAGACCCTCAGCAGATTAGAATGAAGGATAGAGGAGTTCATCCATGTTCTCACTATCAGCTGAATCCAGGATATGAGAACTTAGCTGCCTTCATGGAAAGGATGACAACCACTTTGGATGCTCATGTCCTACTGGACTCTCGGTAACTTGCTGGTCTGTGCATAGATTTGCACTCCATCACTTTGATTGTTCAGTGTTGTACAACAGAGAGACCTAAAGGTTCAGGTGTATAATTCTTTGCATTTAACACACTTGCCTTCATTGCTCGGACCTTTGAGTATAGGAGTTGGGACATAATATTGAGTTTGTACAGGATGTTGGTGAGGCCTATTCTGGAGTACTGTGTGTAGTTCTGTTTGGCCTGTTATAGGAAGGATAGTATTAAATTGCAGAGGATTCAGAAAAAATAATCAGGATGTTGCCGGGAATGGAGGGTTTGAATTATGAGGAGATGCTGGATGTGCTGGGACATTTTTCACTGGAGCGTAGGAGATTCAGGGGTGACTTAGAAAGGTTTATAAAATCATGCGGGGCATAAATAAGGTGAAGAGTCAGGGTCTTTTCCCAAGGGTGGAGAAATTCAAAACTAGGGGGCATATTTTTAAGGTGAGAGGAGAAAGTTTTAAAAAGGACACGAGGGGCAACTTCTTTACACGGAAAGTGGCTCGTGTGTAGAATGAACTGCCAGAGGAAGTAGTGATTACAGGTACAGTTACAATTCTTAAAAGACATTTGGATAAGATCATGAATAAGGAAGGTTTGGAGGGATATGGGACAAATGCAGGCAAATGGGACTAGTTTGGTTTAGGAACATAGTCGTTGTGGACTAGTTGGACCAAAAGGTCTGCTTCCATGCTGTATGACTCTGACTCTACGATTGATTTGATTGATTGATTGATTTATTATTATTGTCACATACTGAGATACAGTGAAAAATATTGTGTTTTATGCTATCCAGACAAACCATACCTTACATAGATGTGCCAGAGTAACAGAATAGAATGCAAAATACAGTGTTACAGCTACAGAGAAGGTGCAGAAAAAAATCAACTCTAATATATGAGAGATCCATTTAAAAGTCTGTTCAACAGCAGGAAAGAAGCTGTCCTTGAATCTGTTGATACATGTTTTCAAAAGGGGGACGAGAGCATTCTATCTTACACCTGGTGCATTTTCTTCTCAAGCAAACAGGGTGGTGCCAACACACCATAGGGAGGAGGAGATTCTTTTCAGGACACTCCAGAGGTACTCTGCCTCTCCACCTTCCTTCTATCTGTAAATTCATTGCCTCCAATTGCATAGGCCTGGAAGGATGAGCCTGCATTTGTGCAGGAGACTCTCGGTGGGCTGGGGCCATCTAAGCCAAAAGCTGCCAGGGGTGTCTGACCTACAATCTTCAAAGTCAACAGGCCATACCACACAGTAGGCCTCCTCTACCCCAGCTGCAAGATTAGGCCTGAACATGGATATAATTTGAGTAGGAAAAAAATCACGTTCTAAGGGCATATCAGTGGCATAGCTGTTCAATCTTTGTATAAAATCTGCACTTTGTAATAATATGTTCACTTCTACTTTTGTAATATCAGTAATTTCATTGTTCCGCTAGGCTCAGTCTTGGAGGAATGATGTTAAAGATGTGGACCATCTTTAACCAGTAAAAGAATGGGATGAAATTACCAAACTTCTGTTCCTCTCTCATAATCAATAAAGTGAGTGACTGCAGATAACCTCCTCCATTAGGCAACCATGTACCTATATTACAGCCAAAGCACTGCAGAAGAATGTCAGGGACCTTGAGGCTAAAGGTAGGTGTTGGGGAGGAGCCGAGCCTGGGACTTCCAAGTCATTTATCACTCACGTGTACCATTTAGGAAAGATGGCAGAATCTGTGATCTTCCACATATTCCGGGAGGGAAATGTTTGTCTAAGACTGGAGTTCACAAACATACACAATAAGATTTAAGTCTCTGAGATGGCTAATGGCCAACTTATATTTTATGTTACTCTTATTGCACAGTGCTCTGAAGAAAACAGGTGCACACATCACAGCCCACTGCAATGTAAACTCTGTTACAGGCAACACAGGCATAGCTCAATAATGGTAGAGAAATACTCAGATAGAGTCATCCTGTTGAGAAAGTGCACTCCCTAACGTGGACAGATTTCTTAAGCAGCCTTGTTTGGAACTTTGAAGTGCAAAATACATGAGGTTATCAATCTTATCAATCCTTCCCCCAGGGAACACTGTTAGTTTTAGAAATAGGTTGAATAAATGTTATTTTGAATTAACTATTCAATCACAGTTTCCCGATAGATACAGATACATCATCTATGTTAAAATATAAGCAGTCTTCTGGATGTCACATCACTGATTTAATTGTGATCATTTGTTTCTTACCTCCATCACAAACTCTAAACATGAAAGAATAAAGAGCAGTTTTTTTTATCACTAGCTACACACGTCATAATTGACTGGTACAGAAAACACCTGTTATCAGCGTGAATGATTTTGTCACTTTGGGTTTAGGAGAAGATGCACAGTTGATGTAAATTAGAGGGAACACAACTGTGTCCCTAACAATATTAAGTCTGGCATAAGACTACTTGTTGCTTGTATTAGATGCAAAAATAAAATACCTTGCCTTGACAAGTACATAATATTTTCTCTCAAAGGAACTTCAGTAATATTTTTGATGCTACACCTAATCTTTAAACATCAGTAGAAACAAAACAAATGAAATGCTTTACCAAAAAAAAAGTTAAACTCATGCAAACATGTATTTTCCTATCCAGCTCCACTATTTGTTTGTGTCATCATAACAATCTCCATAAGGGAGGAAAATCCAGCAGAATAGTAGCTGGGTGCTTTGGAAGAGACGATAGATTTGGGAGTATTGGTTTACAGGACTCTAAACAATAACTATTATTTATTTTAAGAAAGCTTGTAAATTTTGCCATAAGAGTTATAGGATATAAAAGCCAGTGATTAATAACAAACCTACACATGAACAATTAAGAAGCTGTAGTAAGAGTACTCTGTACAGTATTTAGTTCTGCACTGTAGGAAGAATGTTGAAGCTTTGGACAGGATCTTACACAGATTCATTAGGATGCCTGATATGTGGTTAAACAAACACAAGGGTTTGAAAAATTGTTTTTATCATGTTAAAACAAAATTAATTAATGACACATTATGATAAAAGTGTGTAAAGTTATGAAAGGATGAATTAGGGGAAGATAGAAACAGACTGCTCAATGACGCCCAGTTTGGGTTCTGCCAGGGCCATTGAGTTCCTGACCTCATTATAGCCTTGGTTTAAATATGGACAAAAGAACAGAATTCCAGAAATGAGATGAGAGTGACAGCCCTTGACATCAAGGCAGTATTCAACTGAGTGTGGCATCAAGGAGCTCTAGCAAAACTAGAATTAATGGGTACCAGGGGACAAAACTCTCCACTGGTTAGAGTCATACCTGTCACAGAGGAAGATGGTTGTGGTTATTTGAGATCAGTTATCTCAGTTCCAGGACATCTCTGCAGGAGCTCCTCAGGGTAGTGTCCTAGGCCCAACTATCTTCAGCTGCTTCATTAATGATTTTCTCTCCATCGTAAGGTCAGAAGTGGGGATGTTCACCAATGATTGCACAATGTTCAGCACCATTCGCAATTCCTCAGATATTGAAACAGTTCGTGTTCAAATGCAACAAAATCGGGACAATATCCAGGCTGACAAGTGGTAAATAACATGCCCACCATACAAATGCCAGGCAATGAGCATGTCCAATAAGGGACAACCTAAACCACCACCCCTTGACATTCAATGGTACTACCATCATTGAATCCCCCATCAACATCCAGGGGGTCACCATTGACCAGAAACTCAGCTGGACTTACCACATAAACACAGTGGCTACAAGAGCAGTTCAGAAGCTAGGAATACTGCAGCAAGTAACTCACCAGCTGACTCCCCAAAACGTGTCCATCATCTGCAAGGCACAAGCCAGGAGTGTGATGGAATACTCCCTACTTGCCTGGATAAGTACAGCTCCAACAACACTCAAGGAGCTTAACATCATTCAATAAAAAGCAGCCTGTTTGATTGACACCATATCCATAAGTATTCATTTCTGCCACCACCAACACTCAGGAGCAGCAGCATGTACTATCTACAAGATGCACTGCAGAAACTCACCAAAGATCCTTAGACAGCATCTTGCAACCCACAACCATTTCCATCTAGAAGGACAAGGGCAGCAGATACATGGGAATGCCACCAGATGCACGTTTCCCTCCAAGTCACTCACCATCTTGACTCAGAAATATATCACCGTTCTTCACTGTTGCTGGGTCAAAATCCTGGAATTAAGAGCATTGTGGGTGAACCTACAGCACTTGGACTGCAGTCATTCATGAAGGCAGCTCACGACCACCTTCTGAAGTGCAGCTAGGGCGAAGCAATAAATGTCGGCCAGCCAGCAACATCCACATCCCTTGGGTGACTAAAGAAAAGACTATTCCCAGTAGTTGAAGGGCCAAGACCAAGGAGTCATGGGCACAAAGTTAAATGTAAAAGATTTAGAAAAGAGAACTGGAGATATTTCATTACAGAGAGTGATATGAGGCTCTGGAATTCATTTTCAGAGTTTTTATTGAAGTAGAAACTACATCATCAGCACCAATGGCAAGACAATAGGAAGACAAGGGAACTCACTCCAGGTGCTCCATCCTCACAAGGAGACAGCGAAGTGCCGGGAGGCACCTAACCTGAAGAAGAACCACACACAGGCTCCCCCAGAAGCCACCTCTCAAATGAGTCCAGAGGTGACAAAGCCTCCCACCTCTATCCTGCCTGCCACCCTCAGTCCTGTGGGAGTTCATGCAAAGGAGGGTGCACTAGCCTCTGAGCAGAACATATGGAGAATGGCTGAGGCCTTTAGACACAAACATCCCAAGGGTCACACGGCCAAACATCCCAGGTCAATGGGCTTACTGTAGGACCGGCTTTCTCCACCCCAAACAGCAGAACCCAAAACTGCACTGAGATGCACTGGGAGGGAAAGAAAGACAAATAGCTTCTTAAGGCACTAGGAGATATAAGTGACACATCTTTGCAAAAATGTGTAAATATATGTTGGCTTTTCACCATCTGCTATGTGCAAGTCTCTGTCTAGCCGCAACGACACATTGAAGAAACAGAGCCCATCAATCATGAGCCCTACATGAAGTTTGATGATCCAAGTTGTGAAATAAACAGTTCCTATGCTATGTGCAAGCTATGGAAACTTGGAAAATTATTGTTACTTTGGCAACTACGTAGACAGACATCGCTATTACATCACAGGCATTAAATGGTCAGGAGTGCTTGGGCCAAGAATTTGACCAAAGTAGTCCTTAAAGCATGCATTACTCACAGATATGGTTCAGCTTCTGCTAATGTTTTTGCCCTTTCAAGGGCCCTACATCACTCAAAAAGTGAAGACCCCTCTCTCACAAAATAAGAACTTATCCCCCACACGCTCTGGGTGCGGTCTCAGCCATTTTTATCTCCATTGCTCATTTGTTATTTATGGCACGATGGAAGTAAACAGCCTTTGCTATTCAAAAGGTGAGCCTCAGGCTCAGCCTCTTTGTATTGGTAAGCCCACAAATATAAACATTTCCCTTCCTGGGAGCCATTCTGCCAACCCTATAAGTTATGCACTTGGCCAAGTCCCAACCCAACGTGCCTGGTCTGAGTCTTCAGCCATACACTTTGCTCCTATGGGCATATCAAGTAAATATGCTAGGTCTAATAGTGCACCATATATCCTTGGAAACCAGGACGCTGTTTAAAGTCAACTCATTCCCCCACTAGGCCTTTCGCTCCCATGCTCTCTTGTCTCCCCACCTAATATATTGAGTTGTACCCTTCACTGTTGTAACCCCTCTGCAACCCAGCCTTGTGACTTCACTCCTAACCTTTAAGTTCCCTAGCCTCACACCTGCAGCAGCAGCTCCTAGTGACCCCCTTCTTGACTTTTACTAGATGAATCCCAGGATTGACTGTGGCCCACTCCATTGATCCAGTTAGCAAAACAGTCCAGAACAAGGATTGACCACACTTCTGATTAACATCTGTACAGCTCCCTGACTGTGTTGCTTAAATTCCTCGGACTGACTTCACTGGACCACCAGGTTGATTCAGATTGAAGAAGTACAGACAGCCTGACCCTGACCATCCTGACCAGCCAACTGACCTTGCCCAAGTCCCTGGATTGATATTGGAGCTCTCCTATCTTTACAGTGCCAGAAATCCCTGAATGAAGGATGACTGTTTGGACTTGACTGATGACTACTCCCCTTAGACTTTGAGATATGGCTGTTTGCTTGCAGCACATGAAGTGGAATGGTCACAAATGCAGCTGGAAGGTGGTACAGGTGTGAGATTGGCGTAGCCATGTATCTTCAAGCAATATATCCACCTGTCAACTAATGACTGCTGATAAGCATCACAAGCAGCCTGTAATAAACAGCAAGGCAAGGCAAGGCAGAAGTACCATAATTCTTAAAGGGGCCAAAGCACAAAAAGACAATAGAAGGAGAGGCAGGGATGCAGCATCCAGGTTGGTGCAAAGTGAGTGAATGATAAGACAGCAAGTGAACTGACCTGAGATGCAGCCTGCTGTAAGTGGAGCTGAGTCCATGAAAAGATCAGCCATGATCTTTTTGAATGGCGGAGCTCAGTAGATGGGCCGGATAGCCTACTCCTATTCCTATTTCCTATGTTCTTACATTCTAAACCATGAGCTGAGTGTCTGCCCTTGCGCACATTGTTTCCTTGCAGCAGTATTCAAATGACAGGTGGATGCAAAGTGCAGATTTACAGAAGCACATGAAAATCGTTCATGGATGTGCCATGATGATGCAGTGAGGCTGGTACATGTCAGATGTCAATGTCCATGGACATGGGGTTCATGCCACCACTGGAGGTCCGGAGGAACCAGCTACCTGTTCAGACCTCCATTTTGGGAATTCACAGTATCTAATTTATATTTGATAAATGGGAGCCTGAATATTTATGAGGCATGATCAGGTAGTAGTCAGGGTAATGATGAGTGATAATCCTCATCAATAGGGCACTCACTGCTCACGAGTGAGAATCTCACTCATTGTCTGGAACTTGGCTGGAAAATGTGACTTTCTAGTTTTGTCATTGATAAGGGCTTCACTTGATATCTCACCCAATTTTTCCAAATTTCTTGGCGTAGTCCATGTCGTTCGGAACTGGGAAGATTCCATCTAATATTTAAAATATTAATTTAGTTAATGACAAACTGCAACCCAACAGTTGGCAAACATTACTGGACCAAACATAGACGATATCTACTGCAAAGCAAGAAGATGAAGTACAAAAATTAAGATAGCCAAATGAACTGGAGGCATATTTTTTAGCATTCTTCATGCCCTGATAACAAAAGTGCAAAGTTTCCAAATTAATCTGTCATCATTCAAAAAGGTACTACCAAAAATTGGTTATAAATCAAAACTTTCAAAAGAAATATCACCTTCCCACACCAATCCAATGTCATCTTATTCTCATATACGTCAAAGGTAAATAGAAGTAATATGTTTTTGTGAGTGTCTAAGTGGTTCTGTCTGTGTTCATCAATTGGTTTATTTATTGCTGACTATAGAACACATGGTTAATACTTTTCTTTATCATCTGTACCTGTTTCTTCAAGATACAAAAATATATGTTTGCCTGACAGCCTAGTCAATTAATTAGTGATTTGAGATTTGGTTTCCGTCAGTTGGGAGTTTAAAATGCTAACATGAACTGAATGAAGATAGATAGAGTTGTTCTGTCGAATAGCATCTTGGAAAGCTAACTGGCAAATTAATTGCCTGTGTGACAGATGTTCTAAGTATTTGAGTCAGATTGATAAATCAACTTATCCCTTTCAACTCCAAGTACGTAAATGAGAAAAGGTAGCTGTCCATTAAACAGAAGTGCTTTTTCTTTGTTCTTTCATAGGATGTGCATGTCACTGGCAAGACCTGCATTTGTTGCCCATCCCTGATAGGCCTTGAAGGTGAAGTTAATAGTCAACCACATTACTGTAAACCAGGAGTCACATGTAGGCCAGACCAGGTAAGGAATGGAACTTGTTTTAAACTCTTCCAAATGAGAAATTTGTATACAATGATGTAACACAGATAATTTGAAACCAGTATTTACACAAAGAGATAACCACTTGGACAGTTTGATGTCCCCAGTAGAAAATCAAAATAATTGCTTACACATTTCTTTTACTTCAATACAAAACTAAAACCTCACAATCCACCACAATCTAGGCAAGAAAACCATCAACAGTGTCACACCACAAAACACTGCCATCCAAGGAGAAACATGCAAGTTTACATCTGCAGCTCCCAATCTCAGTCTAAACATTAGCGAAAATAAACAAGCCCAAAGGTGGCACAAGTGGAAAAGAAGCTTCTACTGGCTATCTGCTTAAAGTCACTGGAAAAAACAAAATAATAATATGCTCCATCAAGCCTACAAAAAGGAGACAAAAAATGTACATAGAATTAGAGTAATAAGAGGTTAGCAGAGATGGGTAATTTGTTAGCTCAGTTGGCTTAGATACTAGAGTCTTGTGTAACATAAAGTCAATGATATGGGTTCAGTCCCTGTCCTGGCTGTGGTAGTTTGTGGAGGTCTACCTCCTTACCTTATTCTATCCTTGTGGAATGGTTACTGTAAATTGTACTTAATCAATTGCTTCTCCTTAATGGAAATAGATGCCTATTATCCTCTCTGGGCTATAGCACCAAAGAAGTGGCTCTCCAATAAGCAAATAAAACAGAATCCAATATTTATCATAAAATGATACTTAAGCGCAAAGTTTCAAATAACATTATTAAGATCGTACTACCAAATTAGCTTTTATCAAATTGTTTCTTCAGATAAAGATGTAAAAAGTAAAAAAAGGAATAAATATGTTCAACATAAATATTTCTGACTAATTCAACAACTAACCTGCTTCATCACAATCATCTTTGCAATCACACAAATCACCATTAGCTCTGTCAAGAGGAATTATTTCTGACAGGTCAAAACAAGTGAAAGATTTGAACCCATCATAAAACTGCTGAGCAGTGACAGAGTGGGCAATTGTGTCATAATTTTAATATAAGTCACAACATATTACACAATGTTTAATTTTATTAAATCAACTTATTCTGATAACTTAGAGTTTTAACATCTAACTAGCCAGATCTTGTTGATATAATGAAAATGAATTATATCTAATCACGAGGAACAAAGTAAAATACTTGGAAGTAACACTCCCATTAACTAGTTAGTGCCGAAAGTTAAGACTGAATGTCAAAATAGCATTTTTGATTGTTTGTTGAAATGGAAAGCATCAGAAGTTGCACAGACATGGTGGTGTCAACCAAAAGGTCAGCAATTAGGTTTCTCTTTCAAAAATTGCATAGCCGTGGTTTCTGCAACTTGATCTAACATTTTAAGACACCTGCATGCCTGACTGACAGGCTCCAGTACAAAAGTACCAAGTATATAACATTATGCCACTGTAAATCATCTGATAGTCCCAAACCTGTAAAAGGTTTGACCCAGAATCTTCGGAACTTAAAATCAGGTTCCCAGATAGGTCAATGCATCCCAAATGGAGGTTTTGACAGCCAAGTAGATCACTTTTGAGGGAAATGTTGAGGGATTGTTTTAACTAGGCAAATTAAATCTTCTTCTTGATTCACATTAAAAGCAAGCCAACTTGCAAATTCGGCTCCAAGTGAAAAATTCAATGTACAGTTCTATAAATTGATTCTCATGGAATAACATTTATATGAGTATTCTGTCATTCACTCTCACAACAAGGTGCTAAATATATAAAAGAACTATGACATTAATTAATGTCTTTCAGATATGACATTACAGAAAAACTCTGATTCCATTTACTTGCAGTTATTAATGATATTATGATATGCAGTTATTATTGATATTTCTTTCGTGAAAGCTCTCTATGGATGTGCTGTAGCTTGTGCATATGTATACAGTGCCCAGAGGATGGCAGCAGCACTGACTTATCGAATACTTGTATGACACTGACCAGAACAGATATATAAATAAAAGCAGTTCAATTTGTGCAGTGCATAAACCAAATTATAGATAAAGCTTTTTAATTATGAAATATTTCCCTAGTTGCATCAATACAACTGCATAGTTTCTTAGGCTACTTTAGAGGATAATTAGGAGTCAACCAGATTTGGTGGGGGACTGCACCAGACCAAGTACAGGTAGCAGGCCTTTTTTTCTCTGTAAAGGATATAAACAAGCTGGGTTTACCTATGAATCTGATACTTTTACGGTCACCTTTCCTGATATTAGCTTTTTATTAGTATGCAGTTGCTAAGTTTTCATTTTTTGATTTATTTTATCAACTGAATTCAAATTCTTAAATTTTTATGGTGTGTTCTCTGTGTTGTTAAGTCCATACCTCAACTCTAGAATAGGGTTTTATTCCATGCAACCAGCTTTGTTTCACCTTAGTATTGGTAGCAAAGGAAACAAAGCCTTATTGAATTCACCTGCTCAGGTTAATAAATATTGTTTAAGAATGTTACAAAAAACTATTTAAGGTGGACTCTGTTTTCATGCTGCTGAAAATTTGCAATTCAAAAACATTTTGGTTTCTGGTAATCTGCACTTCATTAAAAATTCCTGCTGAGAATCCAATTTTATAATGCTAGGAATGTTTACTGTACTTTTGCACAAAAATATCTCAATTAGTTTTAACTGCAGCAATGTGTTTTTACAATGCTGTTACATACATAAACACATCAGAATTCCTTTACTAATTCTATATATTGTGCATTTAGCAATTCCTACACATTTAGACAAGAGAAATACTGAAATGCAATTTATAACTAGCTAGAAGAACAAGACAGGGTGATCTCTGAAGAAGTGGCCTAAATTGTCTTCTGCGAAAAGCAAAAAAATTGCTTAGGTATGTTTCTACTTCATTTTTGAAATAGTCTATTTCAATAATTTTGGTACATTAAAGGTAAAGTCACCATAGCCTAACCAGACCATAGGACTGCTCTCTTATTAGAGAGAGAAAGAAAAAGAGAACTGGTGGTGATTTAATCTGAGTGTCATCACACCTCAGCTGAGGGGAGATGGTTGAGAAGGGGAGTACTTCATGGTGACCTCAGCTCATGCAGGAATTAAACCCATACTACTGACATTACGTTGACTAACGATCCACCCAACTGAGCTAACTGACCCCCTTTCAGTACAAACATCAACAATAGAACAAGCTCCCTCCGCTCTAACTACAGAGGTCATGGCTACACTTAGACATTGTGGAAAGTATAGGAAGAAAAACGACTTATTCAAAGCATAAAGGGTGACATGGTGAATTGTGAATAATATTACATTTCTGCAAACATAGCTTAACTTGCACCTGCAAAATGAGTTGTTTAGTCTCCTTCTCACTGTCAGACCTGGTTAAGTCACACCCATATGAGAGATGAGCAGTCTCTTCAGATATCCCAGGAACAACAGAAGTTGTAATGGCCAAGCATTGCTCATCACTTACAAGCAGCTGACTCCGTGCCCACAGATAGCCTCAGGAATCAGCGATTCTTGAACCACGATATTGATGACTATAGCAACAGCATTGCACTTTAATATAGGAAAAGCTGAGGATAAACACAATGTGTAGGGATTATGCCAGGGTCCAGTCTGCACACAGCATTGCACACTTAAGCCCACCTTGTCAGTGAGAGCATGGCATCACTGATTCCCCACATCTCTGGAGGGAATAGATCATTCTATCAACTTTCTCTGTCATACAGGCAAAGGAACTGGGATGCACAAGATTTATGCTTGACTACACTTCGTCAATTCAGAGGTGTAATTGCAGCACAAGCTGAAGTGACGAGTCCTGCTATAAATGTGAACATGAGACTTTCTAATGGAAAAAAATTAATAGTGGCACATGCTGATGTAAGGAAAATGTTCTGAAGAAGATTCACATTGGACCCAAAATGTTAACTCGGCTTCTCTCTCCGCAGGTACTGCCAAATATCCTGAATGTTTCCAGCACTTAAATTTTTTTATTTCAGATTTCAAGCATTTACACAATTAGCTTTTATTGAATTAAGTGAAGGACGGGACTGATGGCCTAGTGGTATTATTCCTAGACTATTAATCTACAGACCCAGATAGTAATCTGAGTGCCTGAGTCCAACTCTGCTGTAGTGGAATTAGAATCAAATTAAATAAATGACTAGAATTAGAGTTAAATGTTGACCATGAGACTGTTGTTAATTACCAGGAAAAACTCATTCACTGATGCCCTTTAGGTGAGGAAACTCCATCCTTACCTGCTGTAGCCTACACGTGACTCTACACTCACAACAATGTAATTGACTTTTTCCTGTCCTCAGGCCAATTAAGGATGGTCACTAAGTGCTGGTCCAGCCAATCATGCTCACATCCTGTGAATAACTGAATACAAAAATAAAACAGGTTTGTTTTGGATTCGTAAGCAGAAAATTGAAAGGTTTAAATGCTTCAGCTGGAACTGCTGCCCCTTGGAGAAACGACTTTTTAACTGAATGCCAGCACATGATATTAAATATCTAGTACGGTTAAAAAAAATTAAACATCGTACTTATCAATATTTCCTTGCAGATAGTCTAATGAGGAGTCGTTTTAATGAGGAATTGGTCAGTTCTGCTGATGCTCTCCATCCTAATGAGAATGGAGATGCAATTATTCTGTGTCGGTTATCACTGGCATTTGGCTATGGTATAGTACAAGATTCATTTCCACACATAAATGGGAATTTGACTTTTTAAAATAGGTGCAGATGGTTGTGAGTCAGTTCTGTGAAGTTTTTTTTAAACAGTTCAGAATATCATTTAGAACATTGACCTAGAAATATCAATTCCAAGAAGGCGTGTGACTTCAACTAAATGCCTGGTAGACCCATGTATTGTTGGTGGATAAAATGTTTATACCGTTACATAAACGACAAATAGAATAAGGCAACAAGGTGCAGGGCT